>NW_019235207.1:0-32483 GCF_002742605.1 Olea europaea var. sylvestris
TTTTTTTTTTTTTTTAGTGAAGTGAAAATTCGATATAGAATCCGATAGTTTGATGTATTGAGCATGTTATTTCCACTCATATATGTAATAAATGTGCATGTATACATTTAACATATGTAATTTTGTACTTCTCATTTCTTAAAGAGCAAAACAAATTTTCTGAAGTTGAGTGATTAGAAAGTGTAAAGAGTATGCTTCCAATGTTAGCCCTTAGGACATGTTTGTTTTCTTGAAAATGGTTTGACCCAAGATGGAACCTTTGGCGCTCAAATTGTTCTATGGGAGCTACAAGCATTGCTTAAATGATTATATGAGTCTAGCGTTTGCTGATAAATTCATATTTTTTGTATCTTCATTTGCAGGAAAATAATAAAACAAAACATCCACAACTTTTTTATGAGGCCAAGTTATACAATATTCTTCAAGGAGGAAGTACGTAGTTACGGAAAACCACGAGTGATTTGAACCGCACGTCTTATATTTTATATGTGAATGAGTATTCCCATTAATATGATTGAATGAGCACAAATATATACCACAACCATCATGTTGCACTGTCTTCATATGATATAGTATAGATAACTACATTGAATGCATTTAATACATATCATCAAAGAAGACATGCTGATGTTTGCAAAGCACTATGGGTTTTTTTCAGACTTGGCGAGCGTATGAAATAAGCTGTAAATTACAACTCTATTGCACCGCAATAAGTCAGACTTTAACA
The DNA here is from genome assembly GCF_002742605.1 of Olea europaea var. sylvestris. Lineage (NCBI taxonomy): Eukaryota > Viridiplantae > Streptophyta > Magnoliopsida > Lamiales > Oleaceae > Olea > Olea europaea. Next base: position 728 of record NW_019235207.1, read on the forward strand.
ATCCTCGAGCACTCTTATTATTGTACTACACTTTTTTCGGGGTTCAAAAATAAAAGATAAAAATAAAAACTTGAGACTTGAACAGTGTGGAACACTACTACGACACAATTTTATGATCAAGCTTAGAAGTTTAGTATGTTTCTTGCATTATAATAGGAACGCCCTATAGTTGCAATACTCTTGGCATAATCAGTTGATAAATATTTAAAATTACATTGTAAGATTATGATAAAAGATTATAAAAATGTATTTTCTGATATATTTTGGCTACATTTGCACAAGCTTTTATTTGGATGAAATTATAGGATCAATTATATGTCACCAAGTAACCTGACCAAGGGAAATGACATTGGAAGTTTTAGTTGGTTGAAGTGCGCCCCCCCCCTCCCCCCACACCACATATCTGTCTTTGACTGTTTTCCTTTATTTATTCCTTCATTTATTTTAGGTGGTATACCTGGTACAAAGTGGTCTGGTGTGGATGGGGATGACAATATTCTTATCCTTGATTTATTGGGGCCAAGCCTTGAGGACCTATTTGTGTACTGTGGTAGAAAGTTCTCGTTGAAGACTGTCTTAATGTTGGCCGATCAAATGGTGAGAATTAGGATTATATTTTTTTGTTTCCTGCTTGTCTTAAACTCTTGATTTAGTTCTGCACTCCAAAGTTGATTTTTCATGGGTCTATGCATAATTTTAAACCTAGGATTTGTTTTATACAGATAACGAGGATTGAATATGTGCATTCTAAAGGGTTTTTGCATCGGGATATTAAACCTGATAATTTTCTTATGGGTCTTGGCCGAAAAGCAAATCAGGTGATCATAACTACAGCACATTCATTGTTTGTTTGGAATGAACTCCTAATTGATTTCGTTCCATTTCCTTTTTCCAGTAATTATTATTATTATTTTGCATCCTTTACTCTTCATTTGTCATAGTTCTCATTCTAATATCACTCTCTTTAGGTTTACATTATTGATTTTGGTCTAGCTAAAAGATATCGAGACTCCACAACAAACCGGCATATCCCTTACAGGTGTACTTTCTCTCTGGATGTGCTACTGAGGCATTTTGGAATATGAATAACTTCACCTTATCTGATTTCCTTTTTCTTTTTACCGATTTGATCAATCAAAATTTTGTTTTGCAGATACAAAAGTGTTCTGAACCTTATCTTATTTGGTTAGGAAGCATTTTCTTTTCATATTTATTTTGGAAAAAACAAAGATATGACTCTTTTTAATGGCTACTACTTGAATGATGATGTGACTTGGTTTATAGTTTTATATGAGATTGTTTTCAACAACAAAGATATAAAGACCAGTAAACATTGCTTTATTTTTTCTGTATGTAGGGAGAATAAAAATTTAACAGGGACTGCACGCTATGCAAGTTGTAATACTCATCTTGGAATTGGTGAGCTGATAGGCAGTTTTTCTGGTCTTTCTTTTTAAGACAGTAATCCTACCCCCACTTCTGTTTCTAAAAGACCAGGAGAAGAGGAAGATAAATTATAGGTTATCACATGGATACGTGGATCACATTTTCTTTGTTTTGTAGAACAAAGCAGGCGTGATGACCTTGAATCCCTTGGATACGTTCTTTTGTATTTCTTGAGAGGAAGGTGTGCCAATTCTTCTACATTATTTTCTATTTTAATTTTCTTCCAGCAAAATGTTGTTATACATTGGTTTCTTTTAACCAATCACTAGTTTGTGTATAGCCTTCCATGGCAGGGTTTGAAAGCTGCCACAAAAAAGCAAAAGTATGACAAGATATGTGAGAAAAAACTATCAACTCCTATTGAGGTAGGTACATGCATCAGTTTTGTCTTTACCATTCTCTAATTCTTTTATAAACTTATTTTCTATACTTTATTTTTCTTTGGAAGGTGTTATGCAAGTCCCATCCCGTGGAATTTGCCTCATACTTTCATTACTGCCATTCATTGACATTTGATCAACGCCCTGATTATGGATTCTTGAAACGCCTCTTCCGTGAGCTATTCACTCGTGAAGGTATGCCTTATGTGTTGCTATCCTGGCTATGCAATTTATAAAACTTCCGTTAGGCACTGTGACTTTGATGTGTTTTGTTGCTTTTGCCGCCTACTTCTCCATGTTAATGAATGATGATGCTCTTAGTATAGTAGCTTTATTGGCAACCTAAAGTTATGCTAAGAAGTTGGGTGAATTGTCGCAGTATTCACTACTGTCTTAAAGTATCAATCTAATAAGTTTCTGTAACTTGCAGGATGTGAACTTGATTACATATTTGATTGGACCATCCTGAAGTACCAACAGGCACAAATAAGTAAAACACAGCAACGGGTATCATCAAATTTTGCTTGTTGTCTATGCCTTATCCCCCCCTGAAGCCTATTCCTGGAGAAAGAAGTCGTGCAGTTCCAGCGGACGTGGAAAAACATCAAGGTCTGTATTTTTCAGTGTGCTTCACCTAACCGCATAATTAAAGATAACAGAAAATATATCTTCTGCATTCAAGAGAACTAGGTGTCATATTGAGAAATTATGCAACTTATTGAATCTGTACATAAATGTTAAAAACCAAATTGTATGGTAATGTTGTTCAGTCACGGATGTAGCCTAGTTGAAAAGTGAACCCAAAAGATCACAAGCATATTACAAGAAAGGTTAGAATCAGATAATAAAGATCAGATAAAATATGAAGAAATGCACTAGTCAGAAATCTAGATCATTTTTTCTGTTTTTACATCTGAAAGAAACTACTTGTGTCACTTATCATCTATTTGATGTCTGCAGGCAATAATGCTACTTACTCGGCTGAGTTGACTGAACGTATGAAATTAAAGAATGATACTTCTGCCGGTTTCAGCATGAAATTTAAATCACCAGCAAATCGAAATGTGGCTCCTGGGATTCATCTTGATAGAAATGTATGACATCTTGTTTTGATTATAATGAGAAAGTGAAGAAAAAAAAATTCTTGTGTTTTTTTGCTGTGCTTTTTTGCAAGATAAACAGTGTGCCTGTCTAAGGCAGTCTGAATTATCTTATCGATATTTTATTATTACTTTGTTGTTGGGACTTGGAAGAAATCATTTCTTTGTATTTTCTCACAGTTCAATTGGAAGCTTAAATGTACTTGTTTTTGCAGACAATGAACAATGCACACATGCCATCTACTTCATTCTCTCCTGCTGGAATGTCAAAAGGGAATGCCTCAAAACCTATAGAATCTTCTGAAATCACAAATGTCAATCACGGAAAGCATGATGATGCTGGTCCTTCAAGTAGTTGGATTTCTTCTCTGCGGCGCATTTCTTCTGCCAAATGATTCATGTGGGACACCCCCTTTTCCTCTTCTCTCTCTCAAAATTGATCCTTCCTGTTCCTTCATCCTGTGCCCACTATTGCTCGTCTTCCCTTGGCTATTTTGTACTACACAATACATTTTAATGGATAATGTTCTGCTGCTTAGGTACATCTTTTCTGTTTCAGGTAGAACCAGCCTCAAGTACGTGGTACGGTATGTTGTGAACTTGGTACGATGTGGTTTGAACTTGGACTAGTTATACGTACCAGCTTCTGTGAGACAGTTAACAAGGTTGTTATGAGTACATGATTGATAAGTGTGGACCTTCCATTGTATTCAACAAAATCTGGCGATGCATTGTCTATAGAGGTGTTTGTAGTGCTGTTAAAAATGAATTTCACTAGTCCTGTTTTGTGGAAGATCTGTTTACATATCTTTCTCAAGAAGAATTGTAACCACCTTGGTTGATCTTAGCTTGGTTCCTGTCCAATTTACTGATGCAACGATATAGTAGCTGCTACTTGGATAAGACTCCATTTTATCTGTTGCAGACCATACTGTTTACTTTGTGCATATACAGCTGTCGGACAATATTTCTGGATATTTTTGCTTGCATTGGCCATCATAGCTTTATATCCTTTTGTGACTAGAATAAGTTTCGTTTTAAGAAATGTATAAATAATGTTATCAGATTCCTTGATGATGAGGAAATTCAGAATCTTGATATTTTGAAAGCCATTATTTTATGCTCCATTCTGTAAATGATTATGGTTGAAGGAAAGAATATTCCTTCCATGGCAACCTATTCATGGAAGTTATATTCGTAGAAGTCCTTTCTTTTTAGATATATTTGTTTGATCTGGTCATTTGGAAATAAAGGGCTCTTCTTTCAGGAATACCATGTGAAGGAGTTCTACATGCAGGTTCCTGATTTGCTTCATACAGAGATAAGCATATCAGGTCTAGGGGGAAAAAAATCATTTCTGCTCTTCTTTCAGGAATACCATGTGAAAGAGTTCTACATGCAGGTTCCTGATTTGTTTCATACAGAGATAAGCATATCAGGTCTAGGGGGAAAAAAATCATTTCTTACTCCCTCCCATTCTGTACTGTCATATACCGAACAAGTGCCAACATCTCTGCCTCGTGGAATCTATTATTTTCGATTCTCTTATGCTTCCTCCAGTGATTTTGATTTGCCCATTCTGTTCTCTTTCATTTTTAATAATTATCTAATTTAAGCATCAAATTTATCTGAAGTTATAAAGCTCTGGAACTCTAGACACTTTTGCACTAACATTAAGCGAAACTTCCATGAAAGATGTGGCTTTTGGACTACTTCCTTTCCAATTTATTTGACATTAGCCATCAAATGTTTCATGTATTTAGAATTTGCTGGAGATGCTCTTTCCATATATTTGCTTCCATTAGAGTCTTATATTTTGTCTGAATAGATACTGACGGGGCAGGACTTGTTGATCTTCTGGTTTGATCTTTCAGTTATTTGATGAAATTGTGAGAGTAATACGATATACGCTGCTTATTAATAACAACAAAGAGACTTGCAGGTGATGTATCATGCCATATAATGCTTGTTATACAGGTCAGTGTACGATGGCTTGTAATGTTTGCTTTTCAGTGAAAGGGTAAAAAGGCGATGCACTGTAATTAAGTTGCCTCTAGATCGCTGTTATGCTCGACCATGGCTGTACATCGGTGATCCAGAAAACTTAATCGAATATTAAGTGGCTGTCTACTAGGAATTTTGTTATCATTACCATGTTTTTACAATGATCATTAATTTTCTTGTGTGCTGGGAATTTTCGACTCGTGATTATGGTAATTTCAATATTTGGCCAACTCTTTTGATGACTTGCATCATATGATTTATCGTGAAAAATTGTGGTGTTCGGTGATGTAATGATCATGGATATGGATGCTTGACTGCATTTTAAATCAATGACGGAAACAATATCTATGGATTAGTAATTTCCTACAGATAAATTCTTGTACTTCAGGTAAGGTTATGCGAATTGGAGGGAAGTATCCCAGTTGGTGTAGATGAGTACATTTTTGTGGCCATTAAATTAATAAAAATTTCGTGGAGGTCATGAAGTCCATTATGCAGTGTGATGAACTTTGCATTAAGATTTCAATGCTCGACAACAATTTCCAACTGCCCATAATCATTTCTGGTAGAAGATGAGGATGAAGATAAAGATAGCATAAGGTCGTCGTGGGTATGTAGCTCATTCTGATTACTCGTTTAATAGCGAAATGAAGATTTATAGTTTACGTTCAGCTGTCATTCTCTTCAGCAGGATCGTCGGCTGCAAACTAAGCCTCTATTTGACAATCATTATTTTCACAATCTTTTTGTGTACATAAATCCAAACTTTTTTTCATTATTTAACCGCACATTCTCTTAAAAATTACTATTCAAATTCAATTAACAATAATTTTTTAAATGATAAGAACTTCAATTAACAAAAAATTTTTAAATTATTTTTTTCAATGAACAATTACATTGGTGACAACCGATAAAAGACATTTTAGGCTTATTTCAATAACACTAAGCAAGAATAATAATCTTTCATTTTGACTGTGCATGAAATTTAGTCTAATAAAATAAATATAATACGATGCTGACTCAAAACAGGAGAAAGAAGAGAATTTGAAGAAATAGCCGTTTTCCTCTTGTATAGAAATATACATAAGATCGCGCCGATAATCCATGTGCTGACGGCAGGAATGATACACGCACAAACACTGATTATGCCACGAATTTCTGGTTTCAAAGGAGCTGAACAAAAGACGTTCAGACAAAAATCAATAAATAAACAAACCTCCAGATAAAGCAGGACCATACACAAAAACAACTGACACCGAAGCTGAAATTTTGCAAGGGGTTTAAGTCCCACACTGTCATAGGAATCACCAAAAAAGGAACGTTACCTGCAGTCTGTCCTGTGTACATTTATCAGCACTAAGTGAACCATCTGAAAGAGAATGTAAGAAAATACACTTTTATAGCATATTTTATTCTGTTCAATACAATTAATGGAGTACTTCAACAATGTTTACCTCATGATATTTATATGGCAAGAAACAAAATTTTATGACTTCCAATGAGACAGGGATGCCGTACAGTAGCATTGTACACCTTCACTATAGGTGCCGAAGCTATTCATTTCCAGAAAGCCAATATTGGTCTGTTAAATCCAGTTTTGGAACCAGATAATGTGGAAGTTAAGTTATCTACCCTGCGGAATCCAATCTGCAATGATGTCGAAGATGAAAAATCAACAGTTTTCTCAAGAATGAGATCTTCATAAATCTTCATTGGCCGATTTTGAACTTCAAAGAGAACAAATTAAAGTAAAATATTACATTTAGGACCTGTCTGAATTATAATTTTATAATAGATTTTGCGAAAAGTTAATTTTTTTGGGAGAATATGTTACTGAAAATGAGTTTGATAAAAAGTAAATTTTAAAGAATTTGTACCAAACATGAGCTCAAAGAACTTTGGGCCCAGATTTACCTTGTCCAGAAGTATATCCTGAAAATCTTCTGGAGGTATCTGAATAGTTTTATAATTAGTTGCGGCTGTCTGCACAATATTAAAGGACCTCATCTCAGAACAATAAAGCTTTTACAAAACAAAATAACAAGTCAGTTCAAACTACTTCTGAAAGTGTTAAATATATAAGCATGATACTGTTGCCCTCACACTGATTAATAAATTGTTATTAGCACATTATCTTTCTAGTGGTCATTTTTGTGTGAATTAAGACCTGCACATGGTAAAGCAATACCTCAGTCACAAGCCGATTATTTTTATATGAGCTCCAAGGTTGGGGTTCCAAAATGAAAACACCACCCTGCCCAAAGTATGCATGGTTGAGATATTCAGGAAAAGCATATGAATAAGAAATTAATCAACTCTATTAAAAATTGAACTGCGCAATAATGGATCTACCGGTTGAAGAAGCTTCCAAACTTTCCAAAACAAAGTGATTAATCCTTCATCGCCCCAGTTCAAATGTATCCATTTTGTCACGCTTAAACTGGAAAATGAGAAGAAAATGCATTTTGTTACCAGAAAATGCATACAGAAACTAAAAAGCAAAGTTCCTATATAAAATTATGACCTGATAAAAAAACACACGTGAACTTTCTTTAATCCAAGGAATTAATTATCAAACAAACTATTTCTTGTTCATATAAGGGGAGCACGAAACAACACAATGAAAAGGGTGGAAGAAAGGGGAGGGAGAGAATCATCTCACTTTCTACCTTTCATTTTTTTTATACTCCTCTTTTTTGTTTTTGAAATAGACTTTTCTACTAATGGAGCTGTAATTACTAACATTATTTTAAGGAACACATCACTAGATCCAGAATTATTTTAATTCCAGTTGCATTTTCTCCAAGTGAGGAGCAGAAAATGCTTTCTTTCATTTTTAAACGTTAAATCAATTAGACAGAAACAAAAACAATCTTACCAAAGAATTGTATGGTAGTACGTATCTTGCGGTGGCCTCCAATTCTGAACAAAATTTCCTTTCTGAAAAGAGACTATGTCAAAGAGATCATTTCCCTGCAAACAAGGAGTATCAACAGACTTCTGTGGTGTCACTTCAGTCAGTGATGCACTTGTATGGTTCTCTAACCCATTAAATAACTCTGCATCTGCTCGTTTGGGTTTCTTGGAAGATAATATACGAGCACTCATCTTCGCAACTTTCCGGAGAGTCCAGTGTGCATCCTCAATTCTATCTGGAATATTAAGAACCGTGATTAAAACAATTCATTCCATGTTGAATGTGGCAATGACATTTTAAAGATGTGATAAATTTCCGCAAATGCATAATACTTGGGATGACTAGAACCACTAGCAAGAAAAAAATAAAAAATAAAAGAACAAATTAGTCATAGACCAACGATTTACCCATGGTCATACGTAAGAGCTACATCTGGGAAAAGGAATCAAGGAAACTCCCCTCCTTTCGACCAAAGGAATAACAATTGTGCAAATTTGTTCCCTGTCTAGTTTATTTCTCCTCTTTCCTATGGTCAAAGCCCATATTGATGTAATTGATAAGAACCGTAACTGGCCATGTAACAATATCACTTGTCCGGAGAAAAGAAGTGACTATATAGCTTGATATTACAATGTTATACACTCCAATATTTTATTTTCCAAAAATAAGAATTATATTTTTTGTTTATTCATATTTACTAAAAAATATGAGTCATGCTTACCATACATTTCCACAAATAAATCAGATAATCAAATTTTCAGTTAAAACTGTTAAACTGTGTAGTAGTGTACTCAGAGTTTTCACTAAATATATAAATGGAAAAATATAATTCTCTTAGAAAATGAAAAATCTAATAAAATAGGTTAAATATTTGAATTTAATCAAATAAATTAAATTATTGTGTTTTATTAGTTGAAAATTTGATAACAGTCACTTTGATAACAAGTCTATAATAATGGAAAATGTTTCCCTATCGCACATGGAAGTGCGAATGAAGAATCAGCATGGAACAATCAAAGATTGTAATGACCCAACAACTGATGTCACCGAGAGGAATTTGCTAATCTTGCAACATCAGATCAGATATTTAAAACGACATCTAAAGTTGCACATAAATTAATCCAACCCAACTTGAAAAAGATCCGTTGTGCTGTTTGTTTTACCATAGAGCTTGACTTTGTTTTCAAGCTCAACAGACACCTATTTCGGGATATTGGTGTATATTCCATACATGCAAAGAAAGGAGAAACCACGATTTTTTTCCATATGGCATGGTGATGAAACCATCTCTCAACAGACAAGATATAAAGTAAGTACATGGCAATAGTTTGAGAGCACACGGTTAATCCAAATTAGCCCTGCTATATATAAAGGAATTATTTGATGTACTACAGTGCAACATATCATTAACCGATAACACATACATTAATTGCACCAGTAAATACAAGCATAAATGCACTTGAAAGTTACAAGAACTAAACATAAATGCAAATGTTCATCTGCTAATATAGTGAGCATCATACACAGGCCCCCAGACCTAGTATGACATTAACCTAGTCGTGCAGGAATGTATAAAGAAGGGTCAAGATAAAACATGGAAACACTTACCGCCATCAATGTCAACTCCAAGAATGCTTTGGCAGCCAAACTTTTTTGCTGCAGAAAAGAAGAATCAAATGAACTTCAGTATTCAAATGACAATAGCCAAGGCCACTACATTCCGATTTCTGCATTCCCCATATGAACAGGTGAACCGACTCAAAACTTATGCAGGTATATGAAATAGCTAGTGGTAAAACATTTATCATTATGGGTAAAAACTGACATTCAGCAATGAAATTAAAACTGAACTATTGATTACCTATGGAGATTGTGATCAACCCACTATTGCAGCCAATGTCGAGGCATTTTTTTCCTTCAAACCAATCCCTCTTCAACACCTTCATTCTAGGATCTTCCTCCAAGTCATGATCCACCTGATAATACCATAATCATCATAAACAGATTTAATTCAACTGTACAAATCAATTGATGTTTGCCACTGAAAAATTGCAGAAGATGAAAGTGATTATTCAAAATGTTATGGAAATTTCCCAACTTCCAAAGACAAGCTAACATCTGTATGACTTATTAAACAAGTACTCAGCTGTATGATTCTATCTCAAATATGTTCATATTTATCCAAAAACAATAAGTTATTAAAACAAAGGCAATGCAAGGGTTGTGACACCTATATATAATATTAAAAATTATTTATAAAAGATGATAGGGCAAATATCAAAATTAATCTGAAAGTTCTTCCTATATATCAAAGAAAAAAAGCTGTCTAACAGCGTCCCTCCTCCATTAGTTGATCCAAGGATGGCATCATAAATTACTAAAATTTGTAATTCATGACGGAGTCAACAACAGAGACAGACTTGGCAGCTGACTCTACTATTATTTTTTCTTTGCTTATTTACTTATTTGATAATTCTCTCTCTATATTTTTCTTTTATCTGAGAATCTCGCCAGTTCCGAAACAACTTGGGAAAAATAGGGTAGTTGTACTTTGTGTGTGTGTGGGTGAATTTCTTTTACGTTCTATTCCTAACTAAGGAAAGAGAAATTTTAGGCAAATGTAAAGTGAAAAAAGGTTAAGAAATAAATACGTCTTCAAAGGTCACTTAAAGCAATTGGAATTCTCAAGAGTCTCATATCAGACAAGGGTATAAAGATTTAAGAGTGACTGCATATGTTGCTCAGTAGTAAAAACTTATGATATTTACTGATTTAGATGAGAAAATGACAATTGATATTTTTGTAACTGGATTAAATGTGAAAAATTAGAAAGGAAATTTTTAGTCTTGTCTTGACTCCCCTATTAACTAAAACTAGATAAAGAATATCAAAGTCTTCTACGATAAGGGAAATAAAGATAAATTGGAAGACATCATTAATGAGTCAGTAGAAGAGTTTAATAGTGCACAAAAAAAGACTTAATTTACATTGAGAATAAGGAGCCATAAATGAGTTGCAAACCAAGAAAGATGTTGCAACAACAGATGTTTTGGTTTCATATTCTTTACCATCCCTTTTGAAAATTGATTGTGAAACATCTGCGCATCATCCTATTCCTAAGAGTCTTCCAAAATTGACATATACTCAAACATCAGCTCTATTGACAACCCAAGTCTGATATGATTGTGATGAGGCAGTCCATAAGTCTCATGCTCATGTCCTTTTCTGTGTTCCTTGACATCCAAGGGACAAAGAAAACAGATTAGTTCCCCTAATCATTTTTCTTCAATGCCCTTTTAATTAATTTAACTTTAGATTGAGATACTGTTGTGTGTGAGGGACTTGTTATCTTAGTCTTATACCAAGGTGGAAATGTTATCTCTTTAACTCCAACTACAGGCCAACTACTGTTGGAGAAATGACCAGGAATCAGGTTTGTGTGTGTGTGTGTGTGTGTGTAATACGAGGCTTCCTTTTTTGAATAATTTTAACAATTTTGGATTTCTCGCATTTTGGCTTATTTCTTATTTGGTTTTCTCTTATAATGCCTATAAGCAAATGGCAGAAACTTGGGTCTATTCTCTGTACTAATTCTTAAAACTTGTGGAATATATTTCGTGGAACTTATTTAACACATGCACTTTTCATGCCACAATATTTGTTAACCAATTCAAATATACACAACCAAACAAAATATAAACGTTTATATATACCATCAAATTAAATTTCTGAAAAATAAACGAAATACAACGAGAACAGACGAAAAAGATCAGTGCTCTATATCCATAAAATATACACCAGGTAGGGCCAAAGAACTAATTCAACTGATGATCATGCTGAAATATTTACAACTATCAAAATATATAATTCATTAAATGAAATATGACAAGAATAGAAGAGAAGAGGTGTACTCTGTATCCATAGTAATTTCTGTAGTTTCCAAAAATCGCAACTTCTTTGCGATTTCGTTTCTTAGAGGATTGTTTAGTCGTACATGGATTTTCCCTTGTCTTATCCTCGTTTTTGTTTTCTTCTTCAACCATTTTTGAATTAGGGGCGCTTTAGGGTTTTCCGTGGTGGGAAGTGGAAAGTGGACTAGCCGTTTTGCTTCAGTTCAACACGGAGCAAAATAAAAGTTCAATTAGCCCTTGTTTGAGCCTTCTGATAACAATGAATTTTTTAGTAGTGTTTTCAATCTTAAAGAAGGTTGATCCAGACACCGACTACATACAACAATGATGCTTAAGCTTCACATCTTACAAATAATTAGCCTTTATTAGAATAATAGAAAGATAAATGTAGGGTTATGCATACAGCCGTCAATGAATTGAATTTTGATCTGAATTCGATTCAATTTCAATGAAATTAGTGAGGAATGGATTTAAGGTCTTAGTTTGATAAACAAATCAATATCCGAATCCAATAATTTGTTAACTAAATGAAACAAATATGAATATAAGTCAATTCGATTCGATAACAGTTTGATCTGATTTGTTATAATAATATAGCCCATGTTTGAGCCACATTCTAATAAAAAAATACATTATTCATGTCAAATAAATGAAAAATATGTAGTTAAAAAATAATGAAAAGCTTTAGATTTGTGTGTAATATTATTTTATTGAAAATGTGTGGTTGAAATAATGTCAAATTACTATTGAAGAATATATTTTTTTGAAATAATGTGACTCAAATGAGCCCATAATATATTTTATATATTATCGCATAATTTATTATACATAATTTTTCTCATTTTGAAACTTATATTATACTTTAAACATAATTTTCAAATAATAAATAGTATTACATAATAGTATAATATTATTAATTGAAATTTTTGAAGAGTTTTTATTTTTTTATTAATTAAAATAAGATAAAAATAATTAATTTATTTTGTAAATTAAGGTCCCGTTTAATTTTCATTTTTATCCAATTACATTTTTCTCTCTATTTTTTTACCCACACATTTTTCATTAAAATATATTACACGTAATAAAAAAAAATTCTTTATTTTTCATCCACACATTCTCCATCAATTTATCATTTTAAAATTCATTTTTCTATAAAAATTGGTGTCAAACACCTGCTAAATAACCAAATGAGCCAATAGTTGGAGTTGATTTTATTATTCCCAACTTTTCACTTCCTAGATTGTATACTTACTAAAATGTGATAAAATTTGTAATCTATAAATAGGTAGGCCAAGAATTGAATAAAAAATTATCTGGGCTAATTCTAAGACTTCAAAGTTGACTAATAAAATTTTTTTGTCTTTTTAATTTTTTTAATTTTCAATCGGATTTTCGAATCGGATATTTGGATTTAACAGTCAAATATCCATTGAATTATCGGATTGAATTAAATTGAATAATTATTTTTATCATATTGTATCAAATTTGGACAGATAACCCATTTACAGCCCTAGTTATGCTCCCATAATTATTTCTTCTTTTGTTTAAAATGAAAGGACTCATAGCCTAACAATCTCATCAGTTTTTCAAAGTTGTAGCATTTAGTTTACATATCGTCATACGATAATAATTGTTAAAAGTCATGACAGTGGGATCAACAACTCAAATAAGACATTAGCAATGGTGGACATAGACATTTTGAGTTGATGGGGTACAATCAAACTTGCAAAGAATACAAAATTACGTTTATCTCAAACATCACCAAGTTTATCATCTTTTTTATCTCCAACATCATTTTTATTTTGAATAATCTTTTCATTAACATTGTGATAATAAAATAAAAATGCATATTTACATTTAAATTATTTTTCTTATCACAATTAATGAAAACAATCTATTATAAGGAAAAAATACAAAAATCATAGCAAATTCTGAATATTACATTATCAACTGCATTTCAGTTCAAACAAAGACAAAAATCACATCAAGAATTTATTACCATAAAATTGTCAAAACAAGATAGAATTTAGAGCACTTGAGGGGTCTATTATAAGGAAAAAAAATACAAAAATCATAGTAAATTCTGAATATTACATTATCAACTGCATTTCAGTTCAAACAAAGACAAAAATCACAGCAAGAATTTATTACCATAAAATTGTCAACAAGATAGAATTTAGAGCATTTGAGGGAACCCCCAATTCCATTTCATAAGAAATTCAAAAGAAATCATCAAAAAGAAAATAATTTCCTAAGGCTTCAAATCTGATTTCGGGGGGAGGGGGGGGGACCACTTTTTTTTTGGTCAAGCAACCACTATTAGGGGGGGGGGGGGGGGGAATCAATTTTAACTTGGTCGGTCAAGCAACCACTAGGACCCACTGTGGGTCCACAAGTGGCCATTAGAATGCATTTTTAAACAATCAAAAACTCATTTTACTCGTTCTATTTCCATACAAATAAATCCCTTTTGTCTAAAAATTTTAGCTATAACATGTGCGTCTATATTCAACAGAATTACCTTATACTAAACCAAATCAAGACGGGGATTTTCTTGGAAATTGAAAGATCTAGGATAGGTGGTCAACCTCTTGGAGAGAGCGATATGCATAGACTAGGTGAGTAGGGATGTAATTCTGTGGGTTGCTCATTAGGCCTGATAGATGATGGTATCACACCCTTCTCAAAGGAACCAAACGATGAAGATAGATGATATGTTCGTTAATTAAGTTATGCATAATTGGGGTGTACTATTACCTTGTAGGAACAAATTTTGATTTACCTAGCGAGATAATTACGTGTAACTTTAAGCACTACGGAGAGCAAAATCGTCATAAAGACTTAAATTTGTTTGGCGTGCATGGTTATATATTGCAAACTACATTTTCAGTATCATAGATATAAGAGGACATGAGAGGGCAACTTTAGTCATGTCACATGCTAACCTATAGTGTCGAGCTATTGTGACCTACTTAAATGGTGCGAGTTTTCAGTAAAATATTATGCTATCCCAAGATGCATATAAGTTATCATGCTACATCAGTATGCACTTCCAAAATACTCTTCATGACATTAGGTCTAGCAGAAACAAGTGTGCACACGCGTGCGCATGGTGCATGAGTTTTTGTCTTAGGCAATTTGAAGTTTAAGGGAGAGCTACTAAACATTTTAATTGAAAATCTAAAGACGAGATTTAAAACATGTATGTGATCTATCTTTAACGATTTAAAGTTTAAGATGAAACGATTAACAATTTAAATTGAAAGTGCAAAGCGTAAGTAGTCACCACGTAGATCACCAACTCGAGTCACATTAGTTTGAGGAGAGAAACAAAAGCATCTGCAGACATTTTGTATAAAGGTTGAAATAATGTATATGCTCATGTTTAAGCTTCAAAAGTAGACAAGACAGATTGCTCAGTTTGGCCTCGCTTCTATGTTACTTTCGAGCATCAACCAGCTGTTACCTTTATAGTTTTTCGTGCACATGATCGGTTTCTTGTCCATTTGAAGGCATTGCAATAATATAGACTCCGTTGGGGTACAACAAGATCGCTCTATTGAAACTCGATTTTAACCTAATTTATAGTTGACCCCAAGCAGCTATCGCTTCTTTTTTGCATAAATTTATTTTGATTTACAAAAATTTGTTTCGTCCTTCCGTCAAAAAGAAGAGGCTCTAGATTATACATATCACAACTACATAGTCGTCCTTCTCTTCACTCGTCGACAAACAACTAAACTAATCAAATAGTAACACTACTTTTTTGTAATCAACTTTAGTTAATTTACTAGTGATCCCACGTTTATCTTAACATACACGGCTTTTCTCAATACTAATCCTGAGCTCCATTGTTTTACAAATTTCTTAGTTACAAAAAAATCAAGAAACGAACATACCCATGCCTTTATGCAATGAACTAAAAGGAAAGTCCCGAATGGAATGTCAATCTATCTATTCAAAAATAAAGTTAGGCCCCATATGACTATTTGCCTGTCTCAAACTTATGAGAAGTATACATCCTCCCTGCCTATATTGGGGCGGTGGATAGTAGAAAGGTAAATTCACGCGCATTAGATACATATTTAGTCATTGTTTGAGCCTCATTCTTGTCAAAAAAAATGTATTTTTGAATAGTGTATTAATAGAAAATGTGTAGTTAAAAAATAAAGAAAAGTCATGAATTTGTATGTAATATTATTTTATCGAAAAATATGTGGTTGAAATGAAGTTAAATTAATGTTAAATAATGTATTTTGATGGAAAAATTGGGGCTCAAACAAGGTTTTAATTTATATGTACATTCATTTAAAAGTTTTCATGCAATTTAGCCATCGTTTTGATTCAAATTTATTAATTCAGTCAAAGTCAAATATTAATTTTAATCAAGTATTTATAACTACTATTCATTTTTATCCATATTTCGTGAGATTCTCTATATTTAAAGTTTTAGTATATAATAAAACCAATTAATTATTAAAATTATCTTTTTTTCAAGTCTTCAATTGAATGATCTCTATTCTTAAAATGTTAAAAGCTATATATTGACAAGATAACGAGAATTAATTTTAATTACTTATACTTTAAGTAGATCAATTTTCTTAAAAAGAGAGAGATATGACAAAGGAGCAATATATCTTATAGAAGTACTAAGCACGACAAAATCTAAATAAATAACATGTTCCATACATAGCTGTTTACTAGGCGATTGGGCTCAATTCGTGTTCATGCCTTTAATAAAGAAATGAATTGACTTGCACTTGGAAGGGACACATTGAAATTCATATTTAAATACATGATATGCATCATCTCAAATTGTTTAGACTTTTAGATAAAAATATCTTTAAAGTCTCTGCATCATTCTCGACAAAGTGCACATCTTTTTTAATAAAAATCATTAGCTTATTTATATTGTAAACTCAAAAGTGCTAAAATAGTTTAGTATATTTTCTTGAAAAGTAGGATTAGGTGCCGACCATCTTAAAGTATAAGATTGTCAAGTACTAATCCTAGGAAAATGAAGGGCATTTGCTCCTTGGATTACAAAATCTAAAGGGACCACGATCAGGTTATATGATCATGAGTTAGTGGGATATACTGGTACGAATGGCTCAAGATAATGAATAAATATTATAAAAATAATACAATGCTAGTTGATAATAAAGTAACTTGTCCCTCATTGATCGTGGCAGACGTGACACCAGCATAAAGTTGGGTTGTTACCACCCCGACGCAAGAATCAGTAGATGAAAGAGATAGATATAGAACATATATTTGAGGGCTAAAAATGGTTCATGCATTAGTCCTTCACTTGTGATTTCATTCCCCTTTATATAGAGATTCAATTTATATTTTAGAATTTAGAGATATTGGGCACGCGGCTTCTTAAATAAGGTGCGAGAATAGGACATGTCTGCTCACATTATCATTGTTTACAACAGTTGTCTAGAGAATATTCGAATAGGATAAGCGAAGTGATACATCAAATCCAAAACCAATGAGTTGAGCTATATTGAGGATATAACTTGATGTTTGTGCATTATATTTTAGATTAGCCAATAATCGATGTGTTTATAGATAATAAGTTTCAACTCATATCTACTGAATATTGAAATTAATATTGGTTTAACAAGATTTTCTTGTTATATCTAATCTAGTGTGGGTAATACAATCTGTACGCTCGATCTGATAAGGCACAAAGAAATTAAACAACCGAGACGTTGTGTATGTTTGGTAAAGTCTTTTGTAGATTATAAGTTGTGAGTTTGACGGACTGTATTAATAATAAGTGGATAAAAACTGTGGATCTTACATAATGTTTGGATAAATATTATCTTTGACCAATTTGTAATTTTTAAAAGTTTTAATAAACATAATCTAAAAGGCGACGTAGAAGGCCAAATTAATTGAAGAGCAAAACTAATTTTGAAAGATTTGTATAACTTCTCGAACTGGGGCAATGCGGCTTGGAATTGACTATATTTTGTAACCACATTAGAATCTACATTCTTCACAATTTTTATTATGAAAAACTAGATTAAGAGCCCTTCGATTAATTATTTATCAGTATACATCGCTCGAAAGAAATTTTAGATGGTCTTTCTTGGTCTAGAGATTCGAGTGCCCACACACTTATGTAGTCGTACTGGAGGAATTTTAAAGAAGATTCATTAGTTTGAAATAGTGTTTTAAAAAGCGTAAAGCGTGATCAAGTGTGAAAGCCAATTCTAGACTAGACCTAGACGTAAAAAAGTGTTTTCTTATTTTAAAAATTATTTAAATTTTTAATCATTTTAAAAATTATTTAATATTTAAAATAATACATATGAAACATCTAAAATTATAAAATACTAATCATTTCTGCAATTAATTAATTATACAACATTCAAGTTTTCAAAATGTAAAAGTTAGACTATTTTTTATAGGGTTATTCTTGGGGTACATGGATGCACATAAGGGAGTCCATTCTGGCGCCCCCTATTGGCGGGGCGCCTACGCGCCAAGTCCATAAACTTATGTTTGGGGTTATATACCCCAAGAATAATTCTTTTCCATAATTTCAATTTTAAAATAGACAACTCTTACTTGAAATTTTTTAATTTGTTTTCGTTGTTACTTTTGTACCAATAAATTCATTTAAAAATTTGAAACTAAAATCAAATAAAAGGCTTTTAAAAAAGGAAAAAAATAAAACAAAAAATTAATAAAGTGCCACTAGGCATTCATTGCCAAGGGGTGGCTTTTCGCCTGAACCTTGTGTTGAAACGGCACCTAGAAGCCGCTTAGACGAGCTTTTTAAAACGCCGATAGTTCATTCTTTTCAAGATTCTGCATAAAATGTGTGGAAAAGAGGTATTTTTCTTTGGTCGTTTAATTAGATTGAGAAAACCATTTGAGAAGATATTAATATGTGGGTTTTTCATTTAAACAATATTTTAATACTTAATTTTACTATGTACTTTTAGGTATTTCGTTCAATATTGATTTGACTGCAAAAATTTCCAACATTTTGCCCTATCGAACAACTATAAACGGATTTAGGGAAATGACTTGATTGTCGAAGTCCAAAGGACTACATATCGTCATATCCTATCATATTTCTCTTGTAATTTTAAGTGCTAATATGTTGAAATTATTGAAATATCTTGGTAGAAGAGTGTCTAAATATCGTAAGTATTTAAAAAGAAGACTAATTCTTACTTCAGTCATTTTAATTTTCATCGTGTACAAGTCGTTGTTTGGTTTAGTTACAAATTATATTTTTAGTAAATTTTGATAAAAGTAATGAAATATATGGTTAAAAACTTGATAAAAAATAAAATGAATTTTAAAAATGAGGAACAGACAAATACTTAAAAATGACAACATGACTTGATTTAACTATTTTCGATTTTGTCCACTATTTAAATTTAAAAATATAAAAACAAAATTCGAGGAGAAAACCATATTCCTCGTCTCCAACCCCGAACAAGGGTCACCCCAATTTCGACTAAGGCAGGAAAATACGGGACAGAGCGGGTCAGACTGGTGCATGTATTTTTCATTTACGAATAGCATTATTCTATTTAGCGAATAAAGTTTTTTGTACATTTTATGGATGATAATTTAGATGACATTGTATACAAATTCAAAAATATTTTGATGGGAAAATGTGTTGAATTCAAAAATTGTCCAATTATGTATCGATACGTGACGCAATATCAATAATGATGTCAAATAAAATGTACAAGTAAAGTGATTCTTATTTAGCTCTCGAAAAGGAAAAAATCACTGCTAGCTTATTTGGGTGGGTCCCCAATTATCCCAAGATCAAACCACAAATGGTCGCGCGTGGGCTATTCAATTTCCCTTACCTCCTTCGCAAAAAGCTTTGGAGAGAGGAGGCCCAACTCTCCATCCACACATGCACTGTTACGTCTCCCCATCGAACACTCTTCCTTCTCCCCTGTAGCCCCACACTGCCGCGTCATCTACTTTTCATTCACATCCACTGCACTTTCTTTCCATTAGTAAGTTTCCAAGTTCACACATTTATTCACTTATTGTCTCTGTTCCCGTTCTTGCTACATGTTTATAGTTATATATGTAATTACTCTGTTTCTGTATCTAACTGTATATAAATTCTTGATGAAGGAGTATTCTGGGAATTTCTTGGATCTGAATTGTGGGTTTTTAAAGCTAGAAATGGGAATTTTGTTGGTGCTTGGAATAGATAAGAATTGAGTTGGACCTGATTAGTTCTCTTGCACTGTCATAGATTTGGCTTCATTATCTTCACTTTTCAAATAAGTGAACTCCAGAGAACCAGTTGGTGGAGAAATTTTGTTCCAGCTATTGTTTAAGGTGGATGTTCATGTGGGCTATTGCAGAAAATAGAATTGTGTGATTATTGCTTTTGAATTGGAAACCTGATGGATATTTTGGGAATTGTGACTGGATTTTGTCAAAAGCTATTGTTTTGAATAATGGGTTGTGTTTATTCGAGGTCTTGTATTGGTGAAATATGTGCACCTAGAGATATCTATGTTAAAGAAACTGAAAATGTGAAAGCAGCAGCTGAGATTACAGTGTTCTCACCTGCTCATTCTGACAGTGAAGAAGGGGAAATCAGAGATGAATTGAATCAGTTAGCAAGGGATAATGAAGTTGGTATTACTAGACTGTCCAGGGTGTCGGCGCAATTTTTACCACCTGACGGCTCGAGAACTGTGAAGGTTCCATCCGGGAATCTTGAATTGTGCTACTCGTTTTTGTCTCAGAGAGGATATTATCCTGATGCTCTTGATAAGGCTAATCAAGATAGTTTTTGCATTCATACTCCGTTTGGTTCAAACCTGGATGATCATTTCTTTGGTGTATTTGATGGACATGGGGAGGTTGGAGCTCAATGCTCAAATTTTGTGAAGCAGAAATTATGCGAAAATTTGCTTAGGAATAGTCAATTTCACGTGGATGCAGTTGAGGCCTGTCATGCTGCTTTCTTGGCAACAAATTCACAGTTGCACGACGATGTCTTAGACGATAGCATGAGTGGAACAACTGCGATCACAGTTCTAGTTCGTGGTAAGACACTTTATGTTGCCAATGCAGGTGATTCGAGAGCTCTTATAGCTGAGAGAAGAGGGAACGATATTGTTGCTGTGGACCTATCAATTGATCAAACTCCTTTCCGGCCTGATGAACTTGAACGTGTGAAGCTTTGTGGAGCAAGAGTTCTCACTTTGGATCAGATTGAAGGACTCAAGACCCCAGATGTGCAATGCTGGGGCACTGAAGAAGACGATGACGGTGATCCTCCTAGAATCTGGGTGCAAAATGGGATGTATCCTGGTACAGCATTTACAAGAAGTATAGGTGATTCCATTGCCGAGACAGTAGGTGTTGTAGCAAACCCAGAAATTGTTGTTTTGGAGCTCACTTCAAATAATCCGTTCTTTGTGATTGCCAGTGATGGGGTGTTTGAGTTTCTTTCCAGCCAAACTGTCGTGGAGATGGTATGATAGTTCTTCTTTTGTTTAAGTTTGATGTACTTGGAGTGCTAAATGATTCATATTCTCTGATATCCATGGATGAAACTAGTGCTAGTTATTTACTGCTGTTGCCTTTGTCTATACTTGTTTGAAATGGTTATTTCCAAAACAAAATATCTCAAGTCAAAGCATTTGACTTTGGTGATGTGCAGCAAATACTCCAAGGCTAGAGCATATGCCTAAATATTTATTTTCTAACGTTGAATTCAAAAGAATGTCAGCAAAGAACCAAAAATCTGGTAAACTAAAAGGGAAAAACATGGAAACCAAATAATCATGTTTTCTTTATAACTTAAAAAGGATGAGTGAAGAATTATGTTGCAGCATTAAAGTTAAATGAGATATACAATATTCTCTCCTGCTCACTCTTTGCGTTTATTCTCTTAATAATTCTTATTTTCATTGTTGTAAAATCTAAACATATTGAACTACCAACATTATAATCTACAGCAACTTGGAGAAAAAAGATTAAAAGAAGAATGTTTGAGGGATAGGCAGAACCGAAGCTATCGAATATCTCCCATTTAATTGACGCCTTAAAATTTAAATTAAATTTTGTCTGGATGAAGAAAAACGATCTGCCGTTTCATAATGGCATTAATTGAGATATGGTGCAGGTAACTTATCTTATGCCACAGGATTTTTACGGTCATTTCGCCAAACGAGGAGAGAGATCATATGTTTGCTCTAAAAGTTGCTACTAGTTTCACCCAGTTTCCTGTTGATGGCCCTGTATAGTCTGAACAGATGTTTTACAGCATATGTTAATTGTCTTTGTCATTAATCAGAGATACTGCAGAAACTTATATGTAACAATATGAACTCAGACATGGTATGACTAACATTAAACATGTAAAAATGGTTATGAATATAGAGGTGACTTGTTGCGGAGTCAACTGAAGTGATATCTTGTGGCCAATTTCTGAGAAAAATTCATAGTAGTTGTTAAATGGACATAGTTTGGCACTTCCTTTGATTTGTTCGGTTGTTGTTTTAGCACATTGCAGTGCTGTGACTTGTGCTGCTAATTATTGCATGATGATCTTTAGAGGTTTTCTTTGGACCATTACACTCCAAATAA
Organism: Olea europaea var. sylvestris; assembly: GCF_002742605.1. Classification (NCBI taxonomy): domain Eukaryota; kingdom Viridiplantae; phylum Streptophyta; class Magnoliopsida; order Lamiales; family Oleaceae; genus Olea; species Olea europaea. The sequence continues at coordinate 23,097 of NW_019235207.1, forward strand.
ATTGCTATAAATTCCCCCCCCCCCCCCCCCCTCTACATATGTAGATTGACATATGCATACACGCACACACATCATAAAGCTTATGCTCTTTAGAGGTGCTCTTACTCCGATCACTATTATGTCTTCCATGTGTCTATAGTCATAGTGTGTGACCGACTTCATTTGTATGCTGCAGGTTTCATCCCAAGAGATTGAAATTTCTTATGTGTTAATTATTTATGAGGCTGAAGATTTCTGTAACCTTATTTTTAATCAATCTCTAATGGGTCATGCTCAGAGCATTCAACACCATTTCCCACATCATACAATATGTTATCTTACAAATAGGCTTATGGCTTACATCGATAAAAGGTTGGTGGCATTAGTTTGGTAACTTCTCGCATACATCTTATACTTCAGTGCTATTATTGTTTCTTACTTCCTTTCAACAGTGTATTTATAAATCCAACTTCACTGTCACATGTACGGTCTAGAGACACATTTCTGAATGCTTCCAGTCATGAACGAATAAATTGACTAGACAGTCAGCTTTTATTTCTTTTCATTCATGGTTGAAAAAATACAATAATGTGGTTTGAAAACTGGTGAATGTATACATGAAGTCTGGTGGCTATTGATTTTGGTTTAAGCTTCATATTCTATTTTATTAGGCGTCTTGTTCCTCTATATAAGCCTGGTTGATTGACTGCTTCTTTTGTTAAATCGTAGGTACAATTACATTGTCAATGAGTTTCATAAATAATTTTAATGTCATGACCATGCTTTTATTTTTATATTGACCACAGTAAGCCTCCAGAAGTAAAGTTCAAACAAGATTTTGTTTCAAATAAAAAGAAATTTAGCTCACAATGAAATTACACAAAAAAAAAAAAAAAAAAAATTAAGTTGGCAGTGCCTGGTTCTTGGAGATGCTTTGTCATTCAATTTATATTGGCAATTTGACACTATGTCTAGGGGTTATGGCGGGCTTAAAATTTGTTCAAAGAGCATTCATGTGCATTCTGTTAGGTTCTCGGGGATCACTAATATTTAAATTGTTAGTTTTATGTTGTTAACTTGCATGGCTGCAATTCTTAAACCTCTTCAAACATTAGTCACCTACACAGTATAATACATTTTACACCCATTTATTTTTACAGACACGCCTAATATTTGCAGTCAATGTTATAATCTACATTTTTCTAACTTTGTTGAGCTACAGGTATAATAAACCCTTGCAAGCTTCTGTTCGTGCTGTGACCAATGGAACTTTATGGGCACTTAAAAGAGAAGATTTTAGAGAAATTCTTATGTCAGAGTTCTCTAATTTATCGTCATTGAAGTTACTTCAATCAGTAGATATTTTGTCGAGGTTGACAATCTTACAGCTGAGTCATGTTGCAGATTCTCTTTCAGAGGTGTCATTCTCTGATGGGCAGAGAATAGTCAATACGGTATACTTAGTTTGTAAATCTGAATATTCTTTCTAGTTGCCCTGTTCTCTTATTTCTCTTTGGTATGCATGTGCAGAGTGAGGACCTTTTGGGTTTGTACATAATACAGAAGGGAGTAGTAAAAATTACTTGTGACATGGATTCAGTAAAATGCGTAAATGCATCCAGCCTGATGCATAAAGTTGAGAAGCAGCATGATGAAATTAAAGGCAATAGATTCTCTGTGGAGAAGACTGACGGAAGCTATTTTGGCGAATGGACACTTCTTGGAGAAAATATAGCTCCCTTAGGTATTACTGCCGTGGGTGACGTGGTATGCTCCATCTTAACAAAGGAAAAGTTTGACTCAGTTGTGGGATCCCTCGCAAAGCATTCACAAGAAAATGATAAGTATGGCACAAATTACTGTCTACAATAGCATTAAAGAGCTCAACTAAATATATATCTAGTTTCCACGGATGAATTCTGAATTCATGTTTTCTTGGTCAACTTTCAATTTTCAATTGTTACATTGACCGAAGTGTTTGTGCTTGTTAGATTGTTTCGGGCAAAGGACTATTCTACTAGTATCTCTACTGAATCTAACAAAAATTTGGAGAGTTCTACTATTGGGAAAGTCCAACCTGCTGATCTGGTAAGCAATAATGTTGTTCTTCTCGATTATCTTTTTGATAAACTTTAATGGGAAGTTAAGTAATTCTATTGTTATTTTATCAAGGAGTGGAGAACGTGTTTGTGCTCCACAGACTGCAGCGAGATTGGCCTAGTACTGTTGAGAGACTCAGGTTGGATTTTCTGACTTCATTATGTAATCCACTATCCTTAAAATTCACTAGTTCTTAGAGGTAATAGGAAATTTTCCAACTTCTCTTACTGGTCTTTATGCTCCGATACGGTGTAGTTCTTGCATTTGGTTCATAATATACAGGGCAAAGATCCATTGGAAATCAGATAAAATCTTCTTCCCTCTGATCTGCAGATAATTTGCTTAGCTTGAAAAGGTTTTCAAAACAGAAGATTAAAAACCTTGGAAAAGAGGCACGAGTCCTGAAGGAGAAGAATTTAATGAAGCATATAAGGCAGTCTACCTTTGTGCCTCGAGTTATATGCACTTCTGCTAATCAGACACATGCTGGCATACTTTTAGATACATGTATTGCCTGCTCAGCGATCTCAATAATTCGCAATGCACTTGATGAACCATCTGCAAGGTTCTGTGCTGCATCTGTTGTTATTGCCTTAGATGATTTGCACAAGGTAGTTTTTGCAAGATTAACTTCAATTTCCAATATTCCAATGATCTTTTTAGTATGATTTGCTTCAGGTAGTATTTGCAAGTTCAACTTCATTTTCCTATGTGCCAATGATATTTAAAAAAATAATAAATCCATCTGTCTTTGTTTTATTTTCAGATGGGCATTCTCTATCGAGGTGTGTCTCCCGATGTTCTGATGTTTGACCAGACAGGATATATACAGGTTATACATTATTTATGTTTCTTTGATCTGAAATATTTGTACGTGTTTTACGACCTTACAAAATAAGGCCAATTGGATTAGTTCATTTCCATCATTTATTTCTTCGTTCACTGTAGCTAGTAGATTTCAAATTTGGAAAGATGTTATCTGGTGATTTTGGTGAGAGAACATATACTCTATGTGGGATGGCGAATTCTTTGGCTCCAGAAATAATCCAGGGGAAAGGTCATGGTTTTCCTGCTGACTGGTACACCATCTTCACTTGCTTTCTGGTTTAATATTAGGTCGTACATGTTTACTAGAGGTATAGTCATGTGTTTTATATGTTGTGTAACTAGTACATATGGATGGGAAAAAAAGACCTGTCAATCTGTTACCTTATTTTTCTATTCTATATCACTGTATTTTATGTTCAGGTCTGAAATGTACTGCCTGGTCCAAGGCATATCTTTACACCTGCAGATACATCTGATTGTAATGGTATTTGGTATAACTAGAACTGACCTGTAGATTTATAGGAATACAAGAAATTATAGTCTAGATGATGGTTCCTTTTTGATTGTGAAGACATACTGTTTATGCGTTTCTTGAGTATCTGAGTGGATTATGATGTTAAGTTCAGTAAGGTCCGGTAAATATTGTCTTCTTACCTCATGGTTCCCCAAGAATCGAATATAGTTTATCCTTAATGCACAATTTGGAACTACAGGTTCTCAGGCTACTGCAATTTCTATTTGCCGGCTTCTTCGATCATTACTTAGAATTCTATAATGGTTTATTTGACTTCGCTTATAATTTACCAAAACGATTGATTAAAACTGTCCCCCCCAAAAATAACAATCACAATCAAACTCATGGTATCTGCCATCTAATCACTGTAATTTTTTCCCACGAGAAAGCATAATCATACGTATAAGAACGTAAATTCGAACATTTTATAGCATATAAGGATGCTACACATAGGCACCCTTAGTTTATCAACTTTGAAGGCCATTCTTGTTGCCGGGATGGATTCTGAATAATTTTCTACTCAAACGATTGAAGATACCGTATTTTCCTTCACATTTAGAAATATTCATGATCTTTTGGAAGTATGAGTTCTTTCCATAGATGATTTGACCTTCTGTATGTGTGTATATACCATTTTCTACGGTTGAATGGCGCATTATTATTATTATTAGTTCTCCTGCTTTTTTATTATCTGCCATCCCAGAAATTCTTCACTTACATTAAGTTGATTAGGTGGGCATTGGGAACTTTCATCTACTTCATGCTACAAGGTGAAATGCCTTTCGGATCTTGGAGAGAAAGTGAGCTTACATTTGCTAGAATTGTGAAAGGACAGCTAACCCTTCCGCAAACTTTCAGTCTTGAAGCTGTTGATCTCATCACTAAGGTGAAACTGAAATTGTGAAGTTATTTCCGTATTTCATGAAGTTTTACATAGCTCGATTCTAATGAATCATATGGTTCAGTTACTTGAAGTTGACGAAAGCACGAGGCTAGGAAGCCAAGGCATCGACTCTATCAAATGTCATCCTTGGTTTGATGGTGTTGATTGGGAAGGATTAGCACATCGTATGGTTCCTGTTCCCAATGAGATTCTCTTGCGTATAAATCAACGCATGGAAAGTTATTCCGAGGATGCATCAGCTTCCATTTATTCCCCACTTAAAGATGTAGAAGAACTTAACACTCCAGAATGGCTTGAAGACTGGTAGAGCTTCTGGTTTTGCTTCATTTACCGAATATATCGATGATTTTTATTGTTGGAATTGAACTTGCACTTTTATATCATTGTCTCGTGTACATGGTTTATATGATAGTCATTGGGAAAGTGGAGAAAATCTAACTGCGACTTACTCAAGCCATATAACAGCTCACAGAGGTTAGTCGATGAGATTTTTTTCGCATTCCATTAATGTGAGTACGTAAATATGTAAATGAATGAGCGTTCGCTCTCCATTTTCTACACCACCTCTGAATTTGAGTATGTTTCTGTATCACTATAGCAGAGTATCTCCTAGGCATTGATTACTCATGATTTTATGCAAATGGAATTGATATTTTTGCGATTTAATTTAATAATACCTCTTTCCTTTCGTACTATTTTGTGATTTTTTTTTATTTTTTTCCAGATTTCATATTGATACACATGCTATCAGAAAATTATCACCTAGCATGATTCTTATCTATTGAACAATTTCCCTTTTATTGTGTGTTTTTGTCAATGACCCATGTAAAAATGCCAAGTGAAAACCTGTAAAAAAAATCTGTGAACAATCTCCTTGTACGGGGGAACTGTTTACAGACTGCTTACAGGTGCTGCTGTGGTGCCTTTTTTGTGTGTTTTTGTCAAGGAATAATATAAAAATGCCAAGTGGAAACTTGTAAAAAATCCGTGAAACTTTACTTGTACACCTAGCATGATTCTTATCAATTGAACAATTCTCCTTGTACAAGGGAATTGTTTACAAGCTGCTTACTGGTGTTGCATTGACAGCACATAAATGATGCCTTTATTGTGTGTTTTTGTCAAGGACCAATGTAAAAATGCCAAGTGGAAACCTGTAAAATTTTTTTGAAATTTTACTTGTACATCTAGCATGATTCTTATCTATTGTCAACAATTGTTTACTGGTTCCCTACTAAATCCTTGATATGTTGATTTAGGTTGAAACTCATTCTACTATTTTTATTTGACCGTTGACCGACAAAAAGACATTTGAATCCAGTGGGCAATAACAAGAGTTTTAACTCTTTAATCGCAATTCAAAAACTCAAATATGCAAAAACAATCTAAGTGCAAGTTAGATTTGAAAGGTTTTAAGAGCATAGAAGTCACAAATTTCCGAATACTTTGGAATGGAACCAAGGAACATAACTACTCTTTCTTCTTTAGGATAAGCTATTCGATCCATCTTGATGAACGTGTGAAATATATAAAAACAAATTGAAGTATTATAATTTCTTTTTGGTTTATATTAAATATTAACACACTAAACCCTTTTTCAAAACTTGATGCTCGAGGCATAGAGCTGAGGCTTTTGTTATAATAAAAAAAAAAAAGAAAAAAAGAAAAAAAGAAATGCTGACTAAAGTGGAACAGCCTTATAAGTTCAATGATTAATGAAGTATTTACATTTTGTTATTTTTTTTGGTGTGACATAAACGAATCACGATTTTCTACCTTTGTGCTTTTTTTTGTTCAACACAAAAAATTCTTCATTCTTGAGTGTGTAACTTTATATAGATTTTAATACAAGCAAATGTATATGTACAATCGATTAATAGTGTTATAAATAATGTACTAGAGCAGTAAATTAACTCATCCCAACATAGAAAAATGAATGGTGCTTCTTGATTCGAGTAGCCTTCCCTTAACTGATTATGAAATTCTTGGGAACACGCTTTTTTATCCACCGTGGTATAATTTGGCGGGCTCTCTCCTTGTTCCGCCCGCTGACCTACTAGAGCAGTTAATTGACTTGCCTCAACATAGAAAAAATAAGTGTTGAGAGGTTGAAAAAAGGGCATCTTGGAAGCCTAAACATAGATAAAAATTGAATCCCATGTACATTAAATTTAGCACATGCAGTAGCCTAATAGGGTAATAAGGTATATTCAACAATCAAACTAACTGAACTGAATTAAGGCTTCAATCTGCTTTATTTTCGTGTATGGTGCTATTCTACTACTCATTATTATCTAAGTTGCGCGGAAATACAAATGTAAAACATGTAAACGATATGATATGAAAGGTGAAAACCCTTTTTTGAAAAAAGTAAGACGCTTAAATTATTAGACGACAATGGATCTTGTGGACATGTACGAGATTATATAGGGTCCCCTACTACATAAGAATGATGGAATGCATTCTCTACTGCACCAGCACTTTAGTGAAATATAATTTACAGTGACAGGCAATAGCTTGTTTGCAAAGCATGTACACATGGTACGTTCCGACTCACATATATCTCTGGTTAAAATGCAAACCACACGTCAGATATAGAGGAGAAGACAATGGACCCTCTTCATCAAATCAATTTGAAGTGGGATCGTCTGTCTCTCTCTTTCTAAAGTCTCGATTAGTGTGATTTTGGGATCTCAACTTTCAAAATTAAAATTCTGGGTTCTATCCTATTTAAATATGCGAGTATTTTCACGTGATAAAAAATATAAAAGTGGACGTTAAAATTGCAAGTGACTTTTATTTGACTTAACATTGAAGTAAACGAACCACTTTTTCAGCTCTAAGTCCATGCAATTTTAATCTAACTTTTGAATGATAAGGATCTAAATTCACGTTATCAAAAAGGTTGAAGAATTCAGTCCTAGATTTTTAATTTTTAAACTTACATATGATATCTACTAATTGTTCAAATTTTATTGTGAGATTTTTATCACCGTATCTAGAATATAAGCGAGAAGACTTGGAATAATTATTGTTATTACTTATTTATGAAAATTATGCACTGATTGAATCGCAAATTAAATTGGAAGTTATTGAAGATATAATTTATGTATAGAGAGAGAGCATGAAGAAGGGCACGTGCATGGAGATTCTTGAAGAAGCATCAATTCCAAAACTAATGAGAGGGAGCCCATTCCATTATTCCAATCCCATTTATAGTAGATCTCTCATTAAATAATTATGAAATCTTTCAGTACTTTCTCTATATAGCGAAAGGAATTTATGATTATTATTTATTAATAAGTTCATTTACATATTTCTCTATATAGATAAAGGAATCTCCCACTTTAAACATAAGCTTTCATATTTTTGTTTTTCAAAATTAATTCTGCCAGCTACTAAACATGTAATGAAACTGCATTTTCTACATAATATACTAAACATTCAAGATACTTTTTTATTTTTATTTTTTTCATCTTAATACTGTACAAGGCCATCTACTATCTAACATTTCCTGTAAGGCTGTAACTCTGATGTTATTTTCATTTTTAATTATATGACATGTTTGGTATATGAAATCGAAATATAATAAATATTACACCCTTAACTGAACCACTTCGGAACATCAGGCACACCACTCTCCGAAGCGCCACGTCTCCAGCCGAAGTGGTTCCGAAATGATCCGACGACCCCCAACTTGACAAGCTGCGAGGCGCAGGGTAGATCCACTGAATCAGCCGAAGTGCCCCCTGATGCCGAAGTGGTAGGCACTCCGAATTATTCCTTTAACAGATTCCTCCGCCGCTACTTTCAGAAAGATCTGTGTCAGGATCCTCTCTGCCTCCAAGGATTAATTGATGTGATGTCTCCATATGTCTAGTTGATATGATGTATCAACTTACGTCAACTCAACTCAGAAGAAATTAGTTGCCCATCCACTCTAGACGCGGTTGATTGACGCCTCACACCGTCAGATGCATACACGTGTTGCACATCCAACGGTGCTCTACGTCTATAAATACTCAAGGTTTGGTAAAAGATAAAGGTAATGAAACTCTTACAACTTAACTCTCCATATTAAGAAATGTATATTCTCCTCCCCACTCTCTTGCATAACTTGAGTACTGTTCCGATCGTCAAACATTGACTTGACCGTCGGAGTGCATGCGGCGACCGCCGCCACCGCCGCTGGTTTCCTGCCGTGTGCTTCTAACCGTGCATTGTTGTGCGCAGGGAGGATTACGTGGAATAGCTATCCGTTGGCCACATGGAGGGTCCAATTCACGAGGTCAATAGATTGGCGCCGTCTGTGGGAACTCTCCCCGTCCAAAAGTTCTACATTTTCCACCAAAAAAACCACAGGGAAACCGTCGACTTACCTTGAAAATGGCACGTTCTTGAAAAAGACCAAAGTCAACCTACAATTTAAGTTCTTAACACCCTTGAAAAAGGAGCGGACAAGATGAGTTCTAGTAATGAGGATGCAAATCCTGGATTTAGAGACGCCTCTGAAGAAGAGGTGCTCCGAAACAATGTCACTCACCGGAGAACCCAATACCGGAGTCGTCGAGGTGAAAGAACTGCCACACTCACGGAAGGAATGGCTCAAATAGCTGCAGGCATCAGAGATATTGCAGCTCAAAGTATGGCGATGCATGAATTCTTCATACAGGCTTGAGGTCATCAAAGCTTCCAGATGCCTCAAGGGTCTTACCCAAAGTAAGAAATTCCGACATCTCATGGCCGAGGCCATTCAAGCCAGCGCAGGGAACACCCCCTCGAAAGAGAAATGGGTGTAGATGTCACATCTTATGCACAGGAGAGCCGACCAGTAGAACCACAGCTAGGAGATAACTTCCCACCAGAATACAAACCAGAAAAGTTAGTCGGTGTCTTCAACCGAATAGGGCAGAACCCTAGCAATAGGGTCCGTCCCATGCAAAGATCGGTTCGGCAAGAACAGGAAGAACAAGCACCTCCTCCGCCTAGAAATAGGCAGGAGAAAAGGAACTTAGTCGATTGGGGCAGTCGAGAGGGAGCACCTCCACAGAACGTGCAAGAT
>NW_019235207.1:36452-43417 GCF_002742605.1 Olea europaea var. sylvestris
CATTCTCCACTCTTTAGTGTCTAACAATGGGAGATAGTTCGACAACACGAAGATACAAGACTTATGTGACGAGCTAATGATTAGGAAGGACTTCTCAACGCCTCATCACGCCCAAGCAAATGGGCAAGTTGAGGCGGTGAACAAAACTATCAAGCATACCCGGAAAAGGAAGCTTGACGCCTCGAAAGGGGCATGGGTCGATGAGCTTCTCCATGTCCTCTGGGCCATTCAGACAACTAGCCGAACTGCAATAGGTGAAACACCATTCTTCATAACCTACGAAGCCGAAGCCATGAGTCCGGTCAAGGTGGGAGTCCCTCTCATCACCAATTACATTTCAATGAGATCGACAACGACGAAACTCGATTGTACAAACTCCACCTTCTTGGAGAAATGAGGGATTCCTCCTAAATAAAATTGGCCAAATATCAAAGAAACATGACTCGTTATTACAACTCCAAGGTCAGAAATCGAACTCTTCGTCTGTGGGATCTCGTTCTCAGAAGGGTCTTCCAATCATCAAAGCCAATTGGGTCCGAAGTGTTTGGACCGAACTGGGAAATTCCTTATCACATCCGCAAGGAGTCCCGACCCGACACTTATGAAATCGAAGACATGGCAGAAAAAGTACTGCCTCATCAGTGGAACATTGAACACTTGACGAAGTACTATTGGTGATAAATGTATGTTCTGATCTGATCTCCATTTTGTCCAATCTATTGTAACATTCCTACCTTACTAAGTACTAAAACAGCCTTAGTAAAAGATAATGTTGTAAGCTCTAAGTTATAATACATCAGTTCTCCATTATGTTATATGGGTTAATCAATTGGTGCCTCAATTCTTCAGTACTTTATATGGGTCAATTCTTCTGTCATCGACTGGTTATTGTTGGTAAGTGGTGCTTAATATTTACTTATCCTTTACTCATCAAGATACAAACAGCTCAACATAAAAGTAAAGGGGAAAAGCAACAACACTTGAAAAAAAANATATTTACTTATCCTTTACTCATCAAGATACAAACAGCTCAACATAAAAGTAAAGGGGAAAAGCAACAACACTTGAAAAAAAAAATTGATTTCATTAACATCAAAATAAATTACAAAATGTGGGCCGAAGCCATTACATAGATCCTACTCTACTGGCACTTTAGCCCCTACCCCACCTCGACCTCCTCAAAAGCAGTGTCTTCCCTTGTAATAGCCTCTCTCAGAGCAGCAGCAGCCTCCTCAGTAGTGGCTATGTCAGGGCGACCCCCGGTAGGCCCACCGAACTCTTTCTCCAAAGCCGAAATATCCAAGTTTGGATAAACCTTCGTGAGTCGCTCAAGATAGCCTGGGCATTCCACGAGGCCCAATAGTTGGCGAAGGTGTCATACAGCTTGTGCTTTTCAAAGTGGCCGATAAAGTGATGCACGACTGACTAGCCAACTGTTCTTGCCTCTGTGTTCAGAGAGCCAATCTCTTTAACTTGGACTTCTACCCGCTGCCTCAGCTCACTCTTCTCCTTATTCGAGGCATCAAGGGCCTCCGCTGCGAGGCGATGATGCTCTCTGGCATGGTTGATCCGCCTTATCAAAACAACTATTTGGCATTCAGACTCATACAATTCATTTTTGAGCTATTTAGACGCGATCTCAATTTTCACCGCCCTTGCCTCTGCCTCCTTTGCTTGGGCCTGGGCCGTCCTCACCTCATCTCCATAAAGAGAGGCCTTCTCCAACCGTTGGGCTAGGTCGATGTTTTTTGCCTTAAGGTTCTTCATTAGACCCTCCAGCTGGAAACTGGTGCTCAACGCCCGGGCGAGGCAAGCACTGTTGGCAGCCACAAGGTCCTCGACTGAGTAGGACGACGTGTGGTCCCTCTAGGTTTCAGTCCAGTATTTACTGTGGACGTGGGCCACAGTAGCAGTTTCTGGAGGGAGGGCCTCCAATACCTCTTTCACGAGCTCCTCAGAGGTGCAGCCCAAGAAATCCTGCTCCTTCGAGAGACGAGCCCTCTTCTTCCTCTCCTCTACAGCCGTCGAAGCAGGAGGAGCTGTAGCGGTAGTGGTAGATGCTAGCACGAGGGTCACCTTAGGTAGATGGGCAGGCCTCTCCCCAATCACGACCCCTGTGGGGATTGTCGTCTGCCTCATGTTCGCCCTCGCCACAGTAGGGGCCCTTGGAGGCCAAGTCGTCCGCTTGCCCTTCTTCAACAAGGGCTACTCCTTCTCTTTCTCTTCCTCTGCTCCGGGAAGCTTCTTAATGGCAGCTGCCAAGTCCTCCATTTGTTTCTTGTAGGCCGAAGAGGAGTTTTTCAGGCCCTCACCTCAACCATCATCCTTTGGATGGTCTTGAAGTTCGGGTTCAGAGGCCTCTTCTTGTTAAAGTCATCTGCAACAAACAAGACAGAAAATCAGCTAAGTTTGAACGCTTTAACCATAGACTAATTATGTAACCTCTACACTCACCTTGGGAGGCCATCAGCTCGTGATCCACAAAATGGATATTCTTTCTTATCAACTCGTTGTAAGACTTCCTCTTCGGAAAAAGCTGATAGACGATGCAGATAGTGTCGAAGTCTTCTGTAGACAACTTGCACCGAGAAAAAGGACCTGCAAGAAAGTATGAGTTATATTTCGAACACAGGCAAACATATTTTCAGAAATGAAGTACTAGTACTCTCTAAATGTGGAGTATTTGGTGGAACGGTAGGGGGCTTTAGGGAGTCACCCTTCATCGTGTCCCATCTCCCGAAAGACCAGAACCACGAACTCTTCCATTCCTTGATGGAGCTTGGCAGATCGAGCACGAATGGAGTGTAAGACCCCTAGGAAGTCAGGTAGTACCATCCCTTCATCTTATCACCCCCCGTCGCGACCTTGGGTATATACATTGTTTGGAAAATAGAAAAGGGCATCTCCTCCCCATAGGATGCCTCCTTCCACAACATCTACGAACCCACCATCTAACTCCAGGAGTTCGGATTCAATTGGGTGGGGGCTAGGCCATGGGACCTTACTACATATCTTAAAAAGGGAGTGGATGGGCAACCTAAGCCCCACCCTCAATATGGCCTCAATAACAGCCACACACCCCAACCTTGGGTAACAGGCTAGCTCATTCAGCCCTCGAAGTATCAAACACACACTATCTAGGATTCTATACTCGGTCCTAAGTCTAGCTAGGTCGATAGTTTTCAACTTGGAAAGATAATCAGACGCACCCAATGTATAGAAGTGTCCGCAGGACTGTCAAGTCGCCTCTAGAGGTTACCCCCCCAATATCACCTTGGACAATTCTGAGGAAGTAGCTACCCTCACTACCTCCAGATCCCCTCCAGAATGCCCACTTCCCTCACAGACCATATTTTTCAGAAAAGTTGTGAAAAACCCAAGAATACTTACGAAACTCGACTAGAATGGATGTCCTAACGCTAAAAAAGGTAAATGTCGTCGAGAAACGCTTGAAACTCGTCGAAAATCGCCAAAAAATTTGAGAACGACGGGGATTTTGAGTTTGCAAAGGTGAAAACGTTGAAATGGTAGTAAGTCCTCCTTTAATAGGAAACCTCAGATGATCCCCACCATTGAATTCAAACAATGTCAATATAGGTCGTTCATCCCATCACAAATCTGGATCGTTGAAATGAAACTCCAGATTTGATCAATGCCCAAAATCTGATTGTGGCTCGCACGCATGCATAAAATGCGTCACCTCAAACAACAATAGTCGTCAACAATAAGTAGCTGCAGCAGCCCTTTTATGGGAATAGGTAGCACATCCAACTGTCGTCTTAAAAATACGCGACAGCTGTCAAATCGATTATTGTCATAACAAGACGCTTCAAATCAGAGACAGTCCGTCCTAATTTGCCTTGGATGAAGCATTCAGCTTTACAAAGCTTTGACGCACTTGACGCGGAGTCCCCTGTGGGTCACAGCCTCAGTCGTGCGTTCCTTCAGTTTTCAAAACTTTAGGCATCTCCCAACGCGTCGTCCCCTATGGATCAGCGTATCGGTGGTAGATGAGCTCTTCACCTAGCTTTACAAAAGTTTCAACGCACCTGACGCGAAGTCCCCTGTAGGTCATCGCCTCAGTCGCGCATTCCCTCAACTTTTCAAAGTTTTAGTCATCTCCCAACACGTCGTCCCCTGTGGGTCAACACATTTGTGCAGATGAGCTCTTTACCCAGCTTTACAAAAGCTTCGACGCATTTGACTCGGAGTTCTTTGTGGATCAACGTCTCGGTCGCTGCGTTCCCTCCGCTTTTGAAAGCTTTAGCTCCCTCCCAACATATCGTCTCCTATGGGTCAGAGTATCGGTGGCAGATGACCTCTTCACCCAGCTTTACAAAGTTTTCGATGCACCGACGCGTCGTCCCTTGTGGTAAGCACCCCAAAAGCAGGACCACAACCCACATGCCTCGGTTATCACTAAGCCTAAGCCAGCACTGGATGCACCTTCTCACATCAGGACTTCATCAGAATTTGCAGTCCCTACTCTAAGCTCGGCATACACAATCGGGAAAACAAGTCCACCCATGATATGAATATTCATGCCTGAACTTGGGGGGACCACTGTTACGCCCATAACTGAACCACTTCGGAACATCAGGCACACCACTCTCTGAAGCGCCACGTCTCCGGTCGAAGTGGTTCCGAAGTGATCCGACGACCCCCAACTTGACACGCTGCGAGGCACAGGGTAGATCCACTGAATCAGCCGAAGTGCCCCCTGATGCCGAAGCGTTAGGCATTCCAAAGTACTCTTTTAACAGATCCCTCCACCGCCACTTTCAGAAAGATCTGTGTCAGGATCATCTCTGCCTCTAAGGATTAATTGATGTAATGTCTCCATAGGTCTAGTTAATATGACGTATCAACTTTATGTCAACTCAACTTAGAAGAAATTAATTGCCCGTCCACTCTAGACACGACTGATTGATGCCTATGAGTGGACACCTCACACCTTCAGATGCATACATGTGTTTCACATCTAATGGTGCTCTACGTCTATAAATACCCAAAGTTTGGCAACAGACAAAGGTAATGAAACTCTCACAACTTAGCTCTCCATATTAAGAAATACATATTCTCCTTCCCACTCTCTTGCATAACTTGAGTACTGTTCCGATCACCCAACACCGACTTGACCATCGGAGTGTATGAGGCCAACACCACCACCGCTAATTCCGACCGTGTACTTCTAACCGTGCGTTATTGTGCGCAGAGAAAATTACGTGGAGTAGTTATCACTTGATCACGTGGAGGGTCCAATTCGCGAGGTCAGCAATAACCACTACAAATTTCAATAAAAAAATTTAAATCTTCTTAATTTCTTGTGCATTGTATATTGAAAATGGGACTGAAATGGCTCATTTAATTGAAAGACAATCAACCAACTAGACTGGTTATAGCTAACAGTCTAAAAACTACAAAATCATTATAGCGACCAAAGAACCGATCTATCCATCTCAAAATTTTGTATTTTTATTTTTTACTACTGGTTCAATTCTAGCTCGATTATTTGATCCTTAATTCTTTATATTTTCTAGGTTGACGTGCACACCAATCTATACATACTAATTGTTCTAGGTCATTCTGAATAAAGGGGTTAGGTTGGTTCGATTGTGTCAGGAAGTGTAGCTAGAATTTTTGGTTTGAAGGGCTTTATTACGTACGGTCGAATATTGACAACATAGTTATAGCTGACAAAGATACTGAAATTAAAAAGAAAAAATAGATCTACATATTTAAAATATATATATATATATATATATAGCTGACAAAGATACTGAAATTAAAAAGAAAAAATAGATCTACATATTTAAAAAAAAAAAAAAAAACCTGAATAATAGAAAAATTGAGAAAATAAATGGAAAACATAGTTTTCGTGTACATAAATACAAAAATAAAGCAAAAACAAGATACAAAAAACTTCAGTCGTGATACATAAGTGAAGGAAAAAATAACTATGCTCCAATTAACTATAAATAAATTTGAAAAACCACCATTACTATGATCATCTTCTAGTAAACTTTTTGTAAAACTCTCTTAGTACATAGCTATACATTCAACTAATTTTCACGAGATTTGTGCTTCAAAAAGGAAAGAATTTTCTTTCAAATTCGAAATTTTTAACAGAAGAAAAAACTAGGTTTGAAAGATTACATTAAGTGCTTGTTTGGTAGGGATTTTGATAATTGGTTTTTTGACCGTTAGAGATAAAGTGGTCCTATCTGTGAGAGAATAATTCAAAAATGACGGTTGAAATAGTGAAATAACGGTTAAAAAATTGATTTTAATTGGCTTAAAATATGAACCAAACAAGCACTAAGTGCTGAGCATAGTGTTTTGCAAACTTAAAAATAAAAAAAAAATAAAAAATAAAAGGTTGAACCCCAACTTTGAGGGCCCTCACCGTCCCGCCCTTAGAACTTTGTGAGGGAGGTAAATAGTGGTATGTGCCCCCAACAGGTTAGGGAACAAGAGTTGCCTGTTCACTACGCCTACAAGGAGTTCAATTCCATTAATGTTTTGCAAACTTTGCCCTTCGAAAGGTTAGCTTGTGTATCACACTTAAGGAAAAGTTAACGATAGAGTTAATAGAACTACGTGAAAAGGACGAGATGTAAAGCTGGGGACTAAAAAGTCTTTAAAGGTTGAGTTGAATTTCCTGAAAAAAGCTAAATGTTGGAAAATAATTGCACAAATTTTCTAAAGAAAAAAAAATAAGATTGTTGGTGGGAGGATTTCTACCCTTACCAACAAAAAAGAAACAAGAAGCTCTTTACACAAGGCTGCAGCCATACTCCATCTGTCAATCAGAGGAGCGCAACCAAGTTTAAAACCTCAAAGCCCTGAAACAAATGTGAAGCCCTTCTCAATTATCTCCATCTTATATATTTATCCCCTTTATTTTCATATATAAAAAACTTATATTTCAAAAAAGAAAAAAAAAAAAAAAAAGGAGGGAGGAC
>NW_019235207.1:43440-46203 GCF_002742605.1 Olea europaea var. sylvestris
GCTCCTCCATCCCTGGAGTTGAGTTTGTCCCTCCTATATTGCCTTTATTCGGAAATATTTCTAGTACTTGTGCCACTTGAAATTTGATATGTAAATATGTGAAACTCATTATGTAATTGGATCCAGTCATGAATAAATAATATACAACAATTTTTTTCCCCTATCCCTTTCTACTCATCTATCTATGCACACTAACACTGAACACATGTAAATTTCAACAACACTTCTGTATATATATATATATACACACACACTTGTGCTCTTCTCTAACACCTACCACTCTCTTATTTCCTCTATTACATGTTCATATAATCTTAATATTCACACTCTGATCCGTATTTTTTCTCCATGGCTCAGCCTGATCCATCAAACTCGAATTCTTGGTGGAGTAGCTGTAGCTCGATCTCCTCGACAAACTCGAACACGAAACACCGCCCAAAACGAGGCAGCAACGATGCCGAGTTGAATGGGAGAAATGATGGTGACAAGAGAAGCAAAAGCAGTAATAGTAGTAATGCTAATCGCAAGCATCCAGTTTACAGAGGAGTGCGAATACGGGCATGGGGAAAATGGGTATCCGAGATCCGAGAGCCAAAGAAAAAGTCTAGGATCTGGCTCGGGACTTTCGACACCCCGGAAATGGCTGCTCGGGCGCACGACGTGGCAGCCATCGCTATCAAGGGTGGCTCCGCCATTCTCAACTTCCCGGAGATATCCCACTTGCTGCCTCGCCCCGCCACTTCATCGCCGCGTGATGTCCAGGCTGCAGCCACCAAGGCCGCCAACATGGACCACCTCTGCACTCAACAGACATCGTCCTCATCCTCGTCTTCATCATCCTTGGTAAATTCATCGTCAGAAGATGTTTCGACGATAAGTGAAGAGGTGCAAGCCCAGGAGGAGCTGAGCCAGATAGTCGAGCTGCCAAGTCTAGGACCGAGTAATGACTCAAGTAGGCAGGATTTCGTGTTCGGAGAATTTTCCGAATGGGACTATAATCATCCATGGTTGCATAGTTTACAAGATTGTGGATTTTTCGAAGAAAATATGATTGAGAATATCATATGTAGCAGTTATGAAGGTCTTTTATCCAAACATAATTGAAGATGATTTGGCAATGGTGTGTGAATTTAGTTTTACTTTTCCTTTTGCCCTTTTTTTTTATTTTTTTTTTTATTTTGAGCCTTTGTTTTCTTTGAATTTTACTTTCTATATTGGCCCAAAATATGTACTTGCCTTGCATCTTAATTTCTTAAAGTCAGTTTGTAATATTGATTTATATTTCTTCTATGATATTTATAATATTGTTTATTGATATAGATTTAATAAAATGTTAAAATCATCGTTCAAAACATATTTATTTGTACTTCTAAGCAATATTTTCTTTTTCTTTTTGGAAAAAACCAAATGACCCCCGAGATCCTCACATGCTCCGGCGTGAGTCCTCCAAGAATAAAATAATCCTGACCCCATATGTATGCTGTGTCAACCCCCCGGTCCTCTCGCGAGCACTGTAGCACGACTATTTCTTTCTTTTTTTTTTCTCTACGTGTTAATATCGTTGAGAAAACTTGCTTTTACACGGCTAGATTATTCTCAATGAATTAATGGAGCATATAGTAACGAGACTTTTGAGCTGTCATTGACTTATTTCTAGGTCTTTGCCTTTATGGTCATAATAAGGGATTGTAATTTTATGCTCCTTTCATTAATTGAATAAAATAGTTGACAAAGTAGCCCACGAAGTCGATTTTATAAATGTGGAAGTAGTTAACAAGTCTTAGGTTGATTGAATTCCTCTCTTTATTTTATATGTAGTTTACAATGATCTTTGGGAAAATCGGAACAAAGTCCCAAATATTTCATTTTGTTGCAAAATAAATACTTTAATCTTTTATTTTTACAATCGCAATCCCAAACCTTTTATTTTAATTGCAGCCGGAGTCCATTGGACAGATTCCATCTAAAATTCAATTAGTCAACAATGAAATTAGATTTTTGACTCAAATTGACAAATGACATGAGGGGTAAAATGGTCCATTTATATTCTTATAATAAAATAATTAAATAAAAAGCCAAAAAAAAGGAACTACAACTTCTCCAAGACACCCCTCCCCCACTTCTCTACCTCTACCTTCAAAATCGAAAACTACAATCACCTCTGTTGCACAACCACTGTCACCACAACAGCGCTGCCCCACCATCGTCGTCATTGCCGTACAACCAGCAAAAATACCTCAGTTCAAATTTCATCTTCCCAAGCAATATCCTTCAAACCTCTAAAATCCATGGTTATCTTCCCCAAAATCTCACATTTTAACCATTACAATTTGAGCCCCTGAAATAGATCTAAACATCGAACAGATTATATACTCTTCATCCAGCAGCAACCCAAGCAAATCTAATTGGTGAAGATGTTTTGTTTGCTCTACATTCCTCACAGCATTCCCGGAAGTGCTTTGGGATTCAAAAGGTGCTCAAGAAAGTGGAGTGCGGTTCATTTGGGTGGCGAAGTAACTGGCGGTGGGTTTTGGATTGGTTGTTCAACTTTAACAACAGCTGCCTCTGGCTCTCTTCAACACTACCCACGGTGGTTATGTCCCCGACTATCGCCTGGAGTCGGAGCACTGCTTCCTGACAGCCATGGACGACGCACACAGTACAGTTAAATGGCTACAAACTCAATCTCTATCGAATAGTTCTGATCCATGGTTATCAGATGGGGTTGATTTTGATTGTTTTCATAGTGGGGGTGGGATTTGG
>NW_019235207.1:48235-67917 GCF_002742605.1 Olea europaea var. sylvestris
TTTAAAGATAAAAGTTACTTCTATTTTGCAAACTTGTGTGATTTTATTTTATTTTTACTTTTATGTAAAAAAAAATATTTATTTTAAAAGTAACTTTTCTTAATAAATAGCTTACGTATTTTCAACTTTGATTCATAATCATAAAAACACGCTAGTCGTAAGTAAGTTTACTTATAAGAAAACTTTTTAAACTTAGCCAAAGATTCTCACAAGGGTTAGAATTTGTGACTCATATTAGTCTTAGTTTTTGGCGATTTGGCCATCGGTGCTGTTTTAAATTGATACTAGTAGTCAAATAATAAGTCGGAATGACTTTATGTCATGTAGTGATATGCTTACCTAGTATTTATCTTTGATTTTTAGTCATTAATTCTCACAATAAACACTAATTAACTGCATTCGAATCTTACATTAAAAGATGAGTCCTACTTCATTCGCAAACTCTTTGGAGAATTTTGGTACCTCACTGTTTTCTCCTCGTGTAAATAAACCCAGTAACTATATAACCTTTACCCTGTTGAACTTCTCAGGGTAAAAGTTACATGTTTACCTTGCAAAAAGGGTTAGGAGTACATGAGCGGATGCCTCGAAGGGATCCATCCAGGACGGCTCAAGACATTTGGAGGATCTTAGCCAAAATTTTAAGGGCGTTTTTTGTAAACAATAAAAGAAATTAATAGAACAAACAAAAATCATGGAATATTCTATCGGTGACCACTGATTATATGATGAATGGTGATTATGTGAAATAAATATTTGTCGGTGATGGAAATAGAATTATTAATTGTAATATAGTTAGTGATCATGACACACCCTTGTCAATAATTACTGACGATAATCTCATAGTCAACTAGTTCATCAATTTATCGATTGGACCAATTGGTTGAGTTTAAGGTTTAAAACTAAGTGCATCTCCAATGAGGGGTCAAATTTGTAGGATTAAATTAGTGTAGTGGATGAAACCGGATTTAAGCATATCGTATATGCAATATGCCGTATATGCAACTTACCGTATTTGCAGGCAGCTTACCGCATATGCAATTTGTATTTGCAGGCAGCTTATCATATTTGCTGCTCACCGTATATGCACTTTACCGTATTTACACATATTGGCTTTACCCATTTCATATCAACAGTGAGGTTAGATACCGTACATGTAACTAACAAATACCGAAATTGCATTTACCTTTTTTTTTTTCAATCTAATTTTATTTAAAATATAAATAGAACGACAAAATAATAAAATTGAAAATTATATAAGCTCACGAATAAATTGCAGAAGTATACGAACAATGAAGATAAAATTACAGGAAATAAATAAATAACGAGATGAACTTTCAACCTGAGGCAATGGGCAGGGCTCGGGAACGCCAAAAACTGGATCAAAGTTCTTGGGATGTGAGGCAATTGGGCCAGAGTCCGCGGGATGTAAGGCAAAGTGGGTCCCCAAGTCCTCAAGACAAAGTACACAAATATTGTGCTCGAGACATATACGAACGTGCGTCCTTGATCTCAATACTACACACATTTTAAAGCAAAATATTGCTCGAGTCAATATGTTAACCATTAGGTTGAGGATGACCTCGATTCTAGTTAAAAAGATTTTTTTGTCAATTGATGCTGGAGACTATGGATAGAGCAACAGGTCGAGCCTAATACCTACTTAATTGGATCTAGCAGTCCTCGAGGATTACCACATGCGTAATCATCACATTTTAGTTAATGTCCTCGAGATATGTGGGGGTCTCGAGTACGTCTCAATACTCGAGCTTGGGCATAACTAATTAGCATGGATATGAAATACAGAGGCAAAGCTCATTCATTAACAAAACATTTTATAATGATCGGTCAAAATACTTGTCCAAAAATTACAAAAACAAAGAAGTCCTCGAAACACAAGAGTTCAGGGAGTGGGCACACTGTCCTATCTGACCTAGGGGAGGATCAAGGTTGGTGATGTCCATCTGAATGTTCCTTATCGAGGTCATCTCCGTCGTCGTCCTCTCCTGCTTCTCCATCCTCGAACCCTGAGCAAGGCTCGAGCCTCCTTAAAGGCATGAAGGTAAGCCCCCGACGCATACTCGCCCTTAATTTTGTCGCAGTCCTTGGAGGTCTTAAATTCCTCCCAGGCCCTTTTCTTAACCTCCGCGAGCTTGTTCTTGAACTCACTTGTCTTGTGCAAAAGTTCGAGCCTCTTTTCCTCGACCTCATCCTCTACAACATCGAGGTCATCACGTGCCTTCGTAGCCTCCCTCTTAGCGTCATCACGCTCTTTCAACAAGGCCTTGATTTCAGCCTCAAGCTCAACGATCCTCCTGTCCTTTGACGCCATCGAGCTCTTAACCCCAGCCATCCTCTTGGCCTCTCTATTCCTTGAAGAGATAGTCCCCGAGCCACACTCAAAGTTTGTAAAAGAAAAGAGCATTTTCTCTAGGAAAATGGAGAAAAATTTTACATAAGGC
Organism: Olea europaea var. sylvestris; assembly: GCF_002742605.1. NCBI lineage: Eukaryota > Viridiplantae > Streptophyta > Magnoliopsida > Lamiales > Oleaceae > Olea > Olea europaea. The sequence goes on from NW_019235207.1 coordinate 50,698, forward strand.
AAAAAATCGAGGATTACCTTCATCGTTAGAAGCTCGAGAACTTTCATTCCATCCTCAAGCTTAACCTTGTCCTTATAATTAGAAACCAAACCAGGAACGAGGTGGCATCGCTTGAAATCCCCTGTGATCAAGGCCTCTAATGGCATAGAGTCATCCTCGAGATCCACAACCTCAGAAGGAGCTTGGGGTGTAATTCTTGGGGATGAGGACCTCTGGCTTGGATGCCCCCATGGACTTGGAACTGGGGGATGAGGTTGAGAAGTCTCACCAGGCCCCCTGATAGTATGGTTAGGAGCACTTCCTCGAGCCCTCTTCTTGCTTTCCTTTTTTGGCTGAGGCTAGTCCTGTGGTTGGGTACCTGCCCTAGAGTTCACAATTGCGTAGTGCTCGAAGATCCAACGACATTCCTGAAAATAGGAAATAAGACAACATATTAGAATGAGCATAAAGATCGAGGTCTTTATAAACATGAGAACTAAAGGGCCCTACCCTTGATGCCTCTCACATCAGCTAGATCTATCACCTTTTCCTCGATCTCCTTGATGGTCGAGAATAGGGGGTTGAGCCCTACCAGCATCCTCTTATCCTCCTCCAAGACATCTGGGTATACCTGGCCCTCAAAAAACTTCTCGACGTCGGGGATTTCCCAATTAGGCCAGAAAGGGAGACTGAGCTCTCGAGCAATTGCATAAAACCACCCATCTCTCCATCCTTTCAGAGAACTCGCCATCCTCAAGACCTTAAACTCTCCTATGGTCGAGAGGTAGCCAAAATAGGTGTATCGAGGATGCTACTTAAGCTTAACATCAATTTACAAAGGTAGACGTTGGGCTCGATAGCTAAGTACCTACAAGCTATGAAGAAATACACGAGCATTCTCCATGCATTGGGTACTAGCTGCTTGGGTCACATGGAATGCTCGACCAATAAGGCAACAAAGAAAGGGTGAAGGGGCCACCTAAAGCTAGCCTTAAAGGTCTCCCTAATGCTGACAAACTCCCATTGACGAGCTCGTGCAATTCTATCCTCGGGGCTAGGGGATCTAATGTCACAAATAGGCATGATCCCGTACTCCCTAGCCGCTGCTATAGCCAAATGCTCCTTCAACCTACATACCTCATCGGGATACTCGAAGACCATACTAACCTAAGCCCTAGGTCTTGCATCTAGGGAAACAGCTGTTGGTATTATCGAGATACCTAAATCCTCACTACTACTCGAGCTATCGGAACAATCACTACTCTCGCTACTCGACATTACTCAATAAAATTAGGCCCTAACTTGTAAAAGAGGTTAAAGTCTCGAGCCTTACCTTAGGTTTACCTGATGCTTGGAGAAGTTCCTAAGTGTTTCGCTCGAGCACGACCTTGCACGGAGCAGATTTACAGTTGGTAAAAAAGAGGGGTGAATGAAAGTATTTATAGGTAAAGAAGATGGAAGGCCAAGGGTAGCCATCTAGAACCGTTCATTGCGACACGTGTCACGCATCCAGGGCCGCTCTCTACAACGATCATATCAGGCCGACAATATCGTCAGTACACGTTCCTCACGACGACGGATCCAACAATTTATGCGCACCCCCTCCCAGAGCTAGCACTCTACGAGGAGTGCACGGGTGCTAGTGATATTATCAACATTGGAATAGCCCGAGGAGTTTCTTACCCCAGGACACAATCATGCTTCATCCCTATTTTCCTAGTACGAAGTTCTCGGGGTGAGTAAGTCCTCGAGATACTAAGCTCGAGGACTTGGCTCATACTGCTATAGGACTCGCATGTTAACGTCCTCGAGAAAATAGTCCTCGAGTCATGGTTCTCTAAGATATCCCTGAGGTGCAGATGTTTACCCAACAGAAGTTCTACCTTCTAAGGACTCTATGTCAACTCTAACACCATTGGTCATACCATTATATTATGAGCAAGACATTCCTCTCAAGCAGGACTCTATTGAATAAGTACATCTATATGATTGAACTACCCACGTCTATAACTGTAGACCCTCAACTCATTAATCGGGTATGTTATATACTTACAATTTTCAGCATAATATTTTTCCTCAATCCCCTATCTGACTTAAACATCGGAGGGGCGATGAAAACACATCTCGCTGCCTTTGTTTCAGGAACTGAAAGACCGTGTTCATGCTTGTTATCAGTCCTCATCCGATTTTTGGTAACATCAATGCCCATAAACTTCTAAGAACAGCCCCTTCCTCATTTAGCGAACTATTAGGGACCAGGAATCAATATATTAGTCTATTTCAAAATAAAAAAAAATAATAGAACAGAATAACAATCTATAGTTGACATTGAAAAACATAAATGAACATTTCAAATTTGAGTTATATTCTCAAATTCATAAGATCACCATCGAGCAACGGCTATAAAACTGAGCACAAGCCATAAAGATAGCTCACTCGATGAGTGATGAATCAATATAGCGACAGATCATGAATTGAAGCTTTCACTTTTACATCAAGCTCGTCTTAAAAAAAAAAAAAAAAAAAAAGTGTTAATTTACTTTACTTTACTTTTTTGATTGGAGGTTACATCGATGCTTCCTCCTAAACTTGTGTTTTGCTTATCATTCTTGTTATTAATAAAATATACTAACACCACGAGGAATTAAAAAAAAAAGAATTATCAATTGATATTTAGGCAACGAATATACATTTTCTAGTAAACAACCATGAGGAGTTCAATGCTTCCAGAAAGGACCTTGGTATGTAGAATATAACGACACAGGTACCCTACTCTCCTATTCCATAATAAATATTTCCCTAATTCCTTTTTTCAAGATTTGCGGCTCTCAAAAGGTTTATGGAAAGATGGTTCAACTTACTTATGCGAAAAACAAAAATATAAATAATTTCTATGTTGATGTCGATGTGGAGGGTCACATCAGTTATGACATATTTGATACATTAAATAATTTAAACACGATAATTTAAATTCGTTGTGGTGGTTCACATAAGTTATGACATATTGATACGTTAAATAGTTAGATAATTTAAAGTCGATAATTTGACAAATAATATTGTATTCTCGTCTTCTTTAATTTCATTTAATTGTAGCGCATGAAATGTGCTTTTTCGGTTCATAATGTGATGAAAAATGATTGGAGGATATAAAAATGGTATAAACTTGTTATCTTCCATTTGTTGGGTCATGAAGTGTTTCAATTAAAATATCATCCTAAAGCAAACAGCAAGAAAAAATTGCAAAGTTTTGGCCTCTTTCCCGGCTGAACTATCATTGTCATAGTCACAAGAGAATAGCATATAAACATAATTGTACAATGTAATCCATTGGAATAGACGTCACTTCTTAAAGTACCTGTATGAACAAATGATGCCACGTCGATTGAAGTCTTGTACATTAGCACATTATTGTGTCGGTAAGAACATGTACGTGCAGCTAATCAAAGTAATAACTCCAACAACAAAGTTACTTGTACAAAGTTGAGTTATAAAGTGTGTTGACAAAATTCAAATCATTGATTTCAAATAATTTAAAATTTTATTTTTGAAATAATTGATGTAAATGCGATTTTGTTATCCAACTTTGTCAACCCTTTTGTAAATGGAGCATAAAAAAGGATTTGCAATCCTCCGCCTTACCACTCGACCATGCAACTCTAAAGACTCGTTAATTTGGTACATAGCATTGAGCAAAATTGTATATATATAAAGAGCGCCCCATATTAAAATAAATTTGGGCAATAGCCTAATCTCAAGTTTGACTCGATTTTCTTTTCCTTTTAACAATTTTTTAACTTAATGAAGCTTGTTTGAAAATTTTGCTAAAATTATATCAAGTTTTCAACCGGTTAAAATCAATTTTAATCATATATTTTACGGGATCACCACTTTTATCAACTTTTAATAACAATTTCATTAATCAAAAGTTTAATCAAACAGGGTCTTTATAAGATAAGCAATTCTAATTTCGCCGTTGCTAAACATCCCATATAATGATTTACAAAAAACGGATACAAGTGATGTCTATGATTTACTAATTACTAGTTTAATTAGTACCTCTAAAGGACACATTATGATTTTCATATGATTTTCTATCAAAAAGTGCCAAATTAAAAAGCAAAATGGCAAATAAATAGACTTGTAAAAACTCTATTATTTAAGTTTATTACTATGTGCATGAATGGTAGGGAATATGTAAGAAGGCATGAAATAATTGTGTATAAAATCAGGGGCGGAGCCAGGAAATTTGTTCAGTGCGAGCATAATTTAACACACGTCGAACATTGAATTTTGGTCATAAATTTAGCCCCTGTTTGGCCCCCATTACGGGGAAAATTTAATGTATAGAATAATGTTTTTTGAAAAATGAGTGGTTGAAAAAGAAAGAAAAATTTTCGATTTACGTGTAATATTATTTTATGGAAGATTGTGTGGTTGAAAATAGGAGAGAGAAAAATAGAATGTAATGTAATGTAATGTAATGAAAAAAAAAAAAGGGCTTAAAGATAAAAAAAAAAAAAAAAAAAAAAAAAAAAACCTAAAAAATGACAGTTTATAATTAAACGTGTTCCTTCCAAGTTTTTATATTTTGACAAGTGAAGTCCAAATCAACCTATACCTAAAATCAAGCAAAATCATGGGATATTGCTTTAAAAAAAAAAAAAAAAGGTTTGGGCCTAAAAATTCTCGTCCTCACATGACTCCGCCCATGTATAAAATGGTCCACAGCCTTCGCTGCACTGGCAAAAGAAAGGTTGATTTATAAAGTAGGATTTGTCTTGTAGAGGAAAATAAATGGAGAAGCTTTCACTTATTCAATGTAAACCAATTAATTAATCAACTTTTGCATACTTCTATTTCAACACATCATTATCAATTTCTTAATGCTATGAGAGATGATACACGTACTGGGGTGGGTGGGATTTTTTTTTTTTGACAATATTATAATTACATGGGATCCACCCATGTGTCTGATCTGAAAAATCTCTGTGAACCTTATTCTGTACATATAATATAAATCTAATGGTATTTTGAATGTCATCACAAATCAGAATAGTGTATTTAGTGAAAGGAATTTGTGTTAAAACATTCGTATGACTAGCTAGACCATTTCATCCGCATAGATTTTATGCCCGGTGATAATACAAAATTCGACAGTATATTTTAAATGATATGATTTTAACCTTTCTCCGCTTTTACCCTATTGGTACTATTTAATTTGCTAAACTACCTTATTTTGAAGTTTAAACTTATAGGGAGAGATTACGTTTATTATATCTACATTGTTTCCTCATGGCAATTAAACGAGTACAAACACGGCATAAGAAGCTCCGTCCGACAAAATTTGCCTTATAATTAATTGATTCTTCAAGAAACTTCTAGTTAATTAGGATGCAGGTTTATTCACGTATGTTTGAAATTAAATAATTGTAACCCTAAGCATAATCCAATACATTTAATAAATGGCCTATATGATATATACTACATTACAATAGGGTAATATTCTATGATACTTACATATGATATGGATTTCTATTTGGCCACATTTTCTAAAAGAGTAAAACTATTTACAATCGTTCATTGTCATAGTCACCCCACGTGATAGAATCGCCACATATATGCCACGTAAGATGACTGCAATAGTGATGGATTGCAAATATATTATTCTTTCTAAAATTCATTTTTTTCATCAAATTCATTTTTAATCACACATTTCGTAGGACCCACAAGTTTTTAATCACGTTAAATTTTATGCTAAACCAAGGCAGAGTTAAATAACATATGAAGGCTTCTACTACCTCCCAGCAAAGTCGACTATCAATGATAGGATTTCAAGACAATTTGATATTACTTTCCAAAAGGCGGTTTTCAAGAATGAATTTCTCAATCCTACCATCATTATCTTACATGTGCATGGTAAAAGTAAATTCCCAATATATAAGTACCTTGGATTACTCCTAACAAAGTTGATCTTTTAAAATCAAACTTCAAAACTTAGTAACTATGTAGCATACGTAAATATATAATGATTATAAACCCTATATTTCTCATTAACTAGTAACCTAACGAACCAAAGAAAATAGTGTGGGCCGGTGGGGGAGACAGGTCGGTAAGACATATACACGACCCCAATTTGGGATATGCATGTATGCCTAACATAACAGTGACCCAGAAATCTGAATATGACTTTGCTGCCGACGTATGTATATGCTATGTAAAATAATTATACGTCGATTGGGTCAAAACAATGCTATGAAAAGGCAGTATTTGGCATCTTGGTCACATCTCCTTTTCTAGTGGACTGAATAAAACTTGAGTTCTAAATCTGAAAAAATAAAATAAAGCAATGGGGACACACTCAAACAATATTTTAACCCACATTTTATTGAATGTAGACTGTTTGGTACATTAGATAGGACTAGGTTAAATTGAACAAAACGACAATTATAGTTTATAAGGTAGATGAGAGGAGATAATAGACAAATATTTCACATGTTTTTTTTTTTTTTTTTTTTTTTTTAAGAATATATCTTGCGTTTTTTAATCTGATAATATATAAGGTTACAACTGCGTCTAGGATGATAAGAAACTAACTAAAAAAATGAGAAGATTAGAAGTATCATATGACGGGTGAAACGAAGTGCTAAAGGATTGAATGTCTAAGCGATTAAAAGAGTCGATTTGCAAAATAATATGGACATAATATCCATCGTACTAAATTATATATATTAATGTATGACCAACCAAAGTTATTTAAAATAATAGATTGTACTAAATTATATATATTAATGTATGACCAACCAAAGTTATTTAAAATAATAGATTGATAAGATCGATGTGTCTACATATTTGGAAATTCCAAAGATGGGGCGGTGGATAGAGGGGCCATGGTTGTGAAGAGCATAATGGCCTTCTAAGATACTAACTAAAAAAATGAGAAGATTAGAAGTATCATATGACGGGTGAAACGAAGTGCTAAAGGATTGAATGTCTAAACGATTAAAAGAGTCGATTTGCAAAATAATATGGACATAATATCCATCGTACTAAATTATATATATTAATGTATGACCAACCAAAGTTATTTAAAATAATAGATTGATAAGATCGATGTGTGTCTACATATTTGGAAATTCCAAAGATGGGGCGGTGGATAGAGGGGCCATGGTTGTGAAGAGCATAATGGCCTTCTAAGATATGAGGCGTCTACAGAGTCGCGGACAAAATTTATCCCCAAGATTTATGTTTCCAATGTGGAAGGCAAGAGTCAATGCACGTGTGCTTATCTTCTTCACTAGTTACCAAGTTACATGACATAATACGAAATGGTTTTGATATTTTAGCAGTCCACACATCCCAACAACCAAGTTGTTAGGCCTCATCCATCAAGGCTTCAAGACTGATCACATGGCTTCACGTAATAAGCGAATTCAGGCCCACACTTCACATCCCTTTGCCTATCTGGCCAATTCGTCGAACTCACATGAAGGGGTCGAACCCTTTTGAACTTAAGGCGAGATGATGCAAAGGCTTTGCGGCATCAATTGGAAGCAAATAGCCTCTGTGTATGAGCACGTTCTCCATAAGATTTTTTGTACAAATCTTTTTTGATTGATTGATGTGACATCTTTGCAGCACCAACTTTATTAGTCAACTTGTCAATCTATTCTTTACATGCTGGGCCTAGATCTTAGGGCGATTACTTTTCAGAAACACGGAATGATGCCTATGACATGGAATCTCGATAGTTAAGATGATGTCACGTATTTTTTCATTCAATGGTTATCATTTCTCATTTTCTCCTATAAAAACTTACACTTAATACCATTTGAAGATGATGCATTTTTACACACTCAATTGTAACATTTGCTCTCTCTTCTCCACCACACCCCTCCCCCCGGGGCTAAATCAGTTCTACCTTAAGCCCAAGTATTCAATCACCCTTATGGCTCACTTCTTCAGCACTTAAATATATTCCCATAAATTTTTCTAACTTGATCGTCGGAGTAAACGCGATCGCCTTCCCGCCCTCCGAAGAAGGCCGCATATTGCTAATAGTTTGTTCAAGTATACATGCAAAAGGCTACATGACATAATTTGGAGACGGATCTATTAACCATGTTGTCCATGCAAAAACCTAGGTCAACGTAGGTCATGAAAAAACTTTATAATTTTCAGATTTAGTTAGATTTTATAGGTAATGAGGAACTTGTTATCCAATCTATTTCACATATTTGTGATTGAGAGGTTATGTTACTTTATGGTCGGATTAGTATTAGGGGCGGAGTCAGATTGAATTAAAAAATCTTTTACGTCGGACTAATAATTTTTAAAATAATTTCCACATAATTTTTTTTTCGCATTTGAAAATATGTTTTTCTCTAAGGAAAAATGAAATTGGGCTTGAACTTGCCTCCCTTAATTAGTAAATTTTATGAAGAAAATTTACTACAATATGTTCTATTCTAGTTCGAAACCGGTTCGGGTCAAGTAACTTTACTACAATATGTTAAATTCTAGTCCGAAACAGGTTCGGGTCAAGTGTCGATGGTGGATCTGATACATAACTAGCATCCATCATTGGTTTATATTATGTCTCAACTTCATTAAAGTTAATGGGAAGAGGTGTGTCAATTTTCTCAACTTTAACAATGCACGTTTTTTATTTCCATTTTAGAAGACCAACTTTATTAAAAAAAAGAATAATTCAAGTCTTTACATATTTATTATTACTTTTGTATATAGGTGATGTGAGGCTTTATTTTTAACACTCTTGCAAAAATGGTTGCTCGTTTAAGAATATCAATCTTGAAATTCAAGAATTCATAAGAGCTTTTTTGATGGATCGAATTGCTTGTTTGAGTTTATCGAACTCAAATATGATATTAATATTTGATGTTCCATTTTAAAATGTCAATCTTATTAATAAAAATATTCTAAATAACCTGTAAAGGTTGAGTATTATTTCACACTTAACTAATTTTGAATTTGATCCCTAATAAACATTCCACTTTGAGAGTAGTAAAATTGTATGCCTATCCTACTTTTGAGTGCATAAATTTCTTTTGGCTTATACAATAATGTATTTATCAGAAAATAGTTAATTTCCACAAGTTTGAACTGTATAAAATATTTCCATCATATTATATTTGAGCTAAATAATTGGGAAGATTATTGAAGAATATTAAATGGCGTAAGTGGGAAAAATCTTAATGATGAATGATTTGCTCTCGGGAAAATTATAATTTATAACCATTGACGAACTCTAATTGGCCACACGTCTCCGTTCCTTCTTATTTGTTATGGCCCAATTATTTGGGTTCCTTTTGGGGAAAATCAGGCCACATACGGCCCAAAACACGAAGAAGTTGAAAAATACTTCCTTCAAGTTGAAGATTTGAATTTTACGTCATTACATATAAAATTCTTTGAGGTCAAAAGGGTAAAATCATTTGGCGAAACCTTCTCTATTTTTGGTGATTAGGATTCAATTTTCAACTTCACCTCGTAACTTAGCGATTTTGGGTGAATAATATTCAATAATTAAAAAAAAAAAAATTTGCTCTTATATAATCAAAATATATGGTCTTGCATTGAAGTGCCAACTTTAAATATATGATGTCAATTTTCAGCTTCACTTCGTAACTCTGCGATTTTGGATAAATTATGTTCAATAATTTTTATTTATTATTATTATTTTTTGGCCCTTATATAATCAGATATATGTGTTGCATTGAAGTGTCAAATTCAAGTTTAATATAAATGATTAATTAGTTAGCAAATCACCTGAATATTGGTTAATCAGCATGTTGGTTTCATTGAAGTGTCAAATTAAAATGAATTTACGTAGCATGTTAGTTTCATACATTTTTGAGCGTTTGACATCTTTTTTTGGAGTTTGTGTCACTTTTTGAATGTTTGTCACTTTTTTTGAATATATATATATATATATATATATATAGTTTGTGTCATTTTTTTAAATTCGTTACCTTTTTAAATTTCTGTCACTTTTTTTTTTTTAGTAATTGTCACTTTTTTGAATTGTTGTCACATTTTTTTAGTGTTTGTTACTTTTTTCAAATATCTTTTTGAAATTTCTATCACTTTTTTTGTAGTGACAAAAATCTAATAAAAATGACATTTTATGTAATTTTTTAATAAAAAAGTGATACTAAACTATTAAAAGTGACAATGTATCACTTTTTATATAAAATATGTATCACTTTTTATATAAAATTAAAAAAAAAAAAGAAGTGATACAATATCGCTTTTTTTTTTTAAATGAAAAAGAAAAAAGTGACACAATATTTATAAAAAAAAGTGACATTGTATTACTTTTTAATTTTTACACAGTATTTTTTACTTCCAAAAACCTTTTCATATGATTTTTAAAAACACTCATAACTTTAAGGGTATTTTTATGAGTTGCCCTTTCTTTTGTCTTGAAAGATTTTCTTATGTAATAGGCTTTCAAGCTTCCAACTTTCCCTTTTTCCATCTACTGGTCAAGGCCCAAGTATTGGACCTTCCATTAAAAGTTAATGCGATGAGCCTAGAGAACCAATAAATACACTTGATCAAGTGTATAAATTTATATGTGATGACCTCGCAAATTGGACCCTCCATGTGGCCAACCGATAGCTACACCACGTATTCCTCCCTGCGCACAATCAACGCAAAGTCAGATGCGCACGGCTGGGACCAGCGGGGGTGGCGGTGACCGCATACACTCCGACGGTCAAGTTAGCCCCAGGTGATCAGAACAGTACCTAGGTTGTGCAAAAGGGTGGGGAGGAGAATATATATTTACTTGTTATGGAGAGCTAAATTGTAAGAGTTTCATCCTTTATTGTCTCTTGCCAAACTTGGGTATTTATAGGTGAGAACCGTTGGATGTAGGACACGTGTATGCATCTGACGGTGTGAGGTATCTACTCATAGGCGTCAATCAGCCGCGTCTATAGAGTGAGCGGGTAATTATTTCTCTCGAGTTGAGTTAACATAAAGTTGATATGTCACATCAACTAGGCTCATAGAGACGTCAAATCAATTAAACCTTGGGGCCAGAAAGGATCTTGACACAGATCTCTTTCTGAAATTGGCGGTGGATCCTCTGACAGAGAACCTCGGAATGTACTGCGCCTCGGCTTCAGGGGCGAGGACGCTTCGGTCGGTTCAGTAGATTGTATGTACCTCGCAGAATGTTAGCAGATCGACAACATTGGTGGTGGCGTCACTTCGGAACCACTTCGGATGGGTGTTGAACACTTCGTATAACACGGTGGTAGACTTTTCGAAGTGGTTCAGATAGGGGCGTAATAGTGGTCCCCCCAAATTCATGCATAAATATTTATATCATGAGTGAACTTGTTTTCCCGATCGAGTATGTCTGCCTCGGGATAGGGATCATGATTTGTGAGAACTTGTAGGTCGGTTTTCTATGTTCACCGGAGCGTTGACTTTAGGTAGACGAACTAAAGCTTCATTACTGCGTATGGAAAGAACTTATCTGAGACCGATGTATTGCCAACAGGACGATGCATTGGAAGACGGTCGAAGTTTTGTAAAGTTTAGGAGGAAACACAGCTACCGAGGCGATGACCCACAGGGGACTCCGCATCAGGTGCATCCAAACTTCGTAAAGTGGAGTGAGGAACTCATCTGCTACCGGTGCACTGACCCACAGGGGACGACGCGTTGGGAGATGGCTAAAGCTTTGTAAAGCTTAGGAGGGAATGCAGCTACCGAGGCGATGACCCATAGAGGACTCCGCGTCAGGTGTGTCTAAGCTTTGTAAAGCTGAGCGAGGAGCTCATCTGCCACCGGTGCGCTAACCCACAGGGGACGACGCGTTGGGAGATGACTAGAGCTTTGTAAAGCTTAGGAGGAACGCAGCTACCGAGGCGATGACCCACAGGGGACTCCGTGTCAGGTGCATCTAAACTTTGTAAAGCTGAGTGAGGAGCTCATCTACCACCGGTGCCCTGACCCACAAGGGACGACGCATTGGGAGATGGCTAAAGCTTTGTAAAGCTTAGGAGGAAACGCAGCTACCGAGGTAATGACCCACAGGGGACTCTGCGTCAGGTGCGTCTAAGTTTTGTAAAGCTGAGTGAAGAGCTCGATCTGAGGTGGGCATCTCTGATGTTAAATGATTTGACAGCTGTCGCGTATTTCCAAGGCGACAGTTGGGTCGATGTCCATTCCTCTAAAAGGCTGCTGCGGCTACTTATTGTAGACGGCTGGTGGTGATCGAGGCAACGCGTTTTATGCGAGCGTGAAATCAGAAACTCCCTTTGCTCTAAAAAATCTTGCACTTCTCGACATTCCTCAAGCATTTTCGGTGAGAAATTCCAGTTTTCGGTGACTCTACAGTCTCTGGTGATCATTTTCGACCGTGGAACTCCAAATTTCGTGAGTTTCAGTAAGTGTTTGAAACCTTTTCATTTCTGAAAAATGGCTTCTGAGGGTAGTCGTAGCTCGAGGAGGGGGTTGGAGCTAGTACGGATCGACGAGCCCATTCTGGTGACCTCCGAAATAGTCGAATTGATAATTGGGGGGAGAACATATGGAAGAGGCCAGATAACCCCTAGACACATCTGTACATTGGAGAGCGTCGGATTACCCCTCTAAGCTAAAGGGTGCCAACTTGAAAAGACTTAGGGCTGAATATAGGATCCCTAATAGCGTAGATCTGATCCTGCCCGAACCTGATGAGCGGGCCTGATACCCTAGGTCAAGGTGCGTAAAAATTAGCGAGGTGATTCTTAGGGCTGGTCTTAGGCTTCCGATCCACCCATTCTTCCGTATGGTACTTAGGTCGTATGGCTTAGCTCCTACCCAATTGAACCTGAACTCCTGGAGCCAAATGATGGGCTCCTGGATGTTGTGGAAGGAGGCGTCGCTTAGGGTAGAGATGCCCTTCTCTATTTTTCAGACCCTTTATATCCCCAAGGTGGCGGTTGGGGGGGGGGGGATAAGACCAGGGGCTGGTATTACCTGACCTCATGGGGTTCCCACACTCCATTCATGCTTGATCTATCAAGCTCCATTAAGGAGTGAAAAAGCTCGTGGGACGCGATGGAGGGGGAACCCCCTAGCGCCTCTTACGGTCCCCACGAAGTATTCAACACTCAGTGACTGCTGTTGTTATTAGTTTTCCTTTGTTCGTCTTTGGTTCAGATAATAACTAATATTTATGTTCTTTTGGAGGCACTCTTCCTCGGTGTGAGCTTTCCACCGATGACTTCGACATCATCTGCATTATCTATTAGCTGCCTCTGAAGAAGAGGTCATACCACCAGCTGATCAGGAAAAACATCCACTTCGTGACGCACGACTTGATGGCCTCTCAAGGTAAATGTCCCGAAGCGAATGCCTTTTAATACTTTTCGAACTCTTTACACTAGTACTAATTTACTTGTTCCCTTGCAAATAACTTTAACAAGAAGCTGCCTCTGAGGCCAGACTTCAAAACCATCCATAAGTGATGGCAGAGGCGAGAGCCCTGAAGACCTCCTCCTCGGCGTACAAGAAGCAGATGGAGGATCTGGTGGATGCCAGCAAAAGGCTCCAGCCTCCGACCGAGAAGGAGGTGGCAAAGGACCCAGACGCAAACCTGCTGCGGAAGGGCAAGAAGCCTACTGCCCCCATCGAAGCATCCAACTGTGGCGAGGCCACCTCCGGTTCTGAGGCAGACTACCATTCCTACCAGGGTAACCATCCCGGAGAGGACGCCTGCACTATCAGAGGCTTCCCCTACCCCGGCCACATCGCCAGTAGCCGCTGTGCCAATTGCCGAAGTGCTAAGGCAGCCAAAGAGGAAAAGAGCCCATCTCTCGAAGGAGGTAGACTTGTGGACATGAAGTATAAAAATAGTAAAATGCATACTAGTCAATATAGTCGTGTGACAAAGCAAGCTTATTCATCTTGAGTAGGGGGTGACGATTCATAGATAGCTCAAAGCCTCGAATTCATTTTGAGATAAGTCGTTGATCAAGTCGAGCTCACTTTTTTTTAGGAGTCAGTCAACTCATTTTTTTTGCTTACTTCATAATTTCATTTAAATGACAAATGGATTCATGGACGGTTGGGCTCGGTCCTTGCAGTCCACAAAGCCAAAGGACTTAATCGAGTCCAGGATTTGGACAACAGGATGTCTCCCTTATTGCAGTTCGGCTATTTGTTCTGATGGCCCAGAGGACGTGGGAAAGCTCATCGACCCAAGCCCCCTTCGAGGTGTCGAGCTTTCTTTTTCAGGGTATGCTTGATAGTCTTGTTTACTGCCTCAACTTGCTCATTTGCTTGTGGGTGATGAGGCATTGAGAAATCCTTCTTTATGCTCAGTTCGTCGCATAAGTAACGCATTTTCCTGTTGTCGAATTGTCTCCCATCGTCGGACACTAAGGAGTGGGGAATGCCGAATCTGCAAATGATGTTCTTCCAGAAGAATTTTTTAGTTTCACCTCGGTGATCTTGGCAAGAGGTTCAACTTCGACCCACTTGGTGAAGTAGTCAATAGCGACAATGGCAAAAGTCGCGCTTCCTCTTCCTTTGAGGAGTGGACCAATGAAATCGATGCCCTATTTGGCGACGGCCAAGGGCTGGTTACTATGGAGAGACTCTGAGAAGTTGATACTATGAGAAGACAAAGTTTAAGTTATTCTCACGTAACTCTTCAATTTTTGTTCTTCCTGTGATCGTCCATATTTTTTCATCCTTTGAGTTTTTAAACTCACTTTTGTTATCTTTCACCGTTGCATTCGAGATGACATACGTTTTTCCCAGGTCCAACTGATCGTTAAGTGCAGTAATATTTGCTTCATACAATGTTGCTATAACTTGATTACCCTGTTTAACATTAGTGCAGTTGAAAATAGTTGTAAAATATACAAGTATAATAAAATTTAAAATTATGAAAAATATTATTACTTATGTATCAGTAAATCCATAAGGATAATATTCTGATATCTGGTAGTCGAATTACGAGCAATCTTAGGCAATTGTTTTTCTATAATGACTACTTTTGTAGACCAATTCATTTATTCTTAACTTCCTAGCCTCGTTTCTAGAAGCTGGTAATGAATGATCCTTTAGATAGGCGATGATGGGTCACATCCATAATGGGGTGCCGTCTATCCATAGCACATCGTCACCTCCGGATATGGAGGGCTTCGACAAGTGTTCAATGGGGACAGCCTTTAGTAGCTCTGAATCCTTGCTGCTGGCCAGTTTTGACAGGGCATCTGCATGAGTATTCTCTAGGCGTGGGACTTGAATCAGCTTGAACCTTTCAAAAGGAGGAACTAGATCCATAACCAATTTTAAGTATGCAACCATGCTACTATCCTTGGCCTCAAAGTTTCCACTGACCTGACTCACTACAAGTTGAGAATCACTGCTTACTTGGAGCCATCTGACCTGCATTTCCTTTGCAAGTCTAAGGTCTACTAGAAGGGCCTCATATTCAGCAACGTTGTTCGAGGCATTGAAATCGAACCTTATTGCGCAATTTAGCTTGTGGCCTTCGGGGCTTTCCAAGACGATCCCTGTCCCGGAGCTAGCCTCTCCTGAGGATCCATCTACGAATAGTTTCCACGTTGGGGGCTCGGCTGGCTCCATTGTCCCCTCCATTTCTGGGGCTTTGGCAAACTCAGCCACAAAATCTGCAAGGGCCTAGCCCTTGATGACATGTCGAGGTCGGAACAGTAGGTCAAACTTATCGAGCTCGATCGCCCATTTTAGCAGGCGTCCTGACGCGTTTGTTCTCTACAACACTTGCTTCAATGGGAAGTCGGTGAGAACTTCAATTGAGTGGGCTTGGAGTATGGCCTCAGTTTCCTTGAGGCTATGATGAGGGCAAGTGTCAGTTTCTCCATGTCTGGGTAGCGTGTTTCAGCTGGGAGGAGTGCTTTACTGACATAGTATACCGGCAACTGGTGTTCATTCTCTTCTCTGACTAGGACTGCACAGAACGCCTCGTCTGAGACCGCCAAGTATAGGAGTAGTGATTCTTCTGGTTGAGGTTTGGACAACAGGGGCGCCTCTCCTAAGTGCTTCTTCAGCGCTTAGAAGACTTCTTCGCACTCAGAAGTCCATTGAAACTTCTTTCCTTGTTTTAGCAGATTGAAGAAAGGTAAGCTCTTATTTGTAGCCCTGGAGATGAAGCGACTGAGTGCGACTATCCGACCATTGAGGCTTTGGACCTCCTTTGATTTCTGGGGTGACTTCATCTCAAGCAAGGCCATTATCTTCACTGGGTTCGCTTCGATTCCTCTTTAGTTTACAATATATCCCAAAAACTGACCCGAAGCCACTCCAAAGGTGCACTTGAGGGGATTCAACTTCATTTTATATTTTCTAAGTATCTAAAAGGTTTGGTCGAGGTGACTTACGTATTTGAGGCTTTTTACTAGCATGTCGTCCACGTAGACTGATAAGTGTGATTTTGCACACTTATTTAGGTCACAAACATGACTTAATTATGAATAAAATGATCGAAATGATCGAACTGTGACTTAATTTCATTATATTTGTGAATTGTAGGTAACACCGATGGACATGGTGAAATACACGAGAAAAGACGCGAAAAAAGACTAAAATGACATAAAGTGAAAGTTCAAGGACCAAGATGCAATTACTCAAAAGTTGACCCGATGAATAAATCAAGAAATTGAGTGTGCCAAATACGAATTGACGACCTTTTGGGATGATGGAATGTGAAGAATGAAGAAAAGATGTAAAAAAGTGGAAGATTAAAGTGAAGGGACCAAATTGCAGGAACTGAAAGATAATTTTCACCATGCGGTCGCATGGTAGAAAAGTCGTGCGGCCGCACAAAGTGATGCAGGGTTTAAAAATAAAAAAAGATGATAACCATGCAGCCGCACGGATTAAAACCATGCGGTCACATGGTACAAATTCGGCGAGAAAATTTTCTTTTCTTATACGATTGAAACACCTATGGTAACCTAATTTTCCACGAGATATAAATACCAAAAACATTCCAGAGATGTCGAGAACGTAATTGGAGGCTGAAAAATAATTCTTGAAGAGGATTTGAGCGCAAGAACAAAGATTGACACGAAAAACTTCAAGATTTATCCAACCCGATGATGTCTTATATACACATTTTGATGTATCTTGTTATTTTGAGCATGCTAGGCTAGATTTATTTATGCTAGGAGATCGATGAACCATGTGAATTGAAGTTTAATATTCTAGTTTTGCAATTTGATGTAA
>NW_019235207.1:74647-122935 GCF_002742605.1 Olea europaea var. sylvestris
CATAAGATTCTAATGGAGGAAAATTGCAAGCCAAGTATAGAGGGTCAGAGAAGATTAAATCCGAACATGAAGGAAGTGGTCAGGGCAGAGATATTGAAATTATTGGATGCAGGAATTATTTACCCAATTTTAGATAGTGCATGGATTAGCCCGGTTCAAGTGGTACCGAAAAAAGGGGGAATCACAGTGGTGAAAAATGAGAAGAACGAATTAATTCCCACCAGAACAATTACGGGATGGAGAGTTTGCATCGACTATCGCAAGCTCAATGCAGCCACATGAAAGGATCATTTCCCCCTCCCATTCATCGATCAGATGTTAGAAAGATTGGCTGGACATTTACACTACTATTTCCTAGATGGATACTCGGGCTATAATCAGATACCTGTCGCACCAGAAGATCAGGAGAAGATCACTTTCACCTGTCCCTATTGTATTTTTGCTTATCGTAGGATGCCTTTTGGTCTTTGTAACGCCCCAGCCACATTTCAGAGATGTATGATAGCAATATTCTCCGATATGATTGAAAGACTTATTGAAGTTTTCATGGACGACTTCTCAGTGTTTGGGTCCTCATTCGATGAATGTTTAGAGCACCTAAATTTGGTCTTACAGAGATGCAAAGAGACTAACCTGGTTTTAAATTGGGAGAAATGCCACTTTATGGTGCAAGAAGGCATTGTACTCGGGCATCGAATCTCATCAAAAGGAATTGAGGTGGACAAGGCAAAAATTCAAGTTATTGAGAAATTACCACCACCTACATCAGTTAAAGGGGTTCGTAGTTTCTTGGGACATGTGAGGTTCTACAGGAGATTTATAAAAGATTTCTCGAAGGTCACTAAACCGTTATGTAATCTGCTAATGAAAGACTTCACCTTTGAGTTTAATGAAGAATGCCTCACAGCATTCAACACCTTAAAGGAGAAGCTTACGACAGCACCAGTAATTGTGGCACCAGACTGGAAACTCCCTTTTGAATTGATGTGTGATGCAAGTGATCACGCTGTGGGTGCAGTATTGGGACAACGGAGAAACAAAATCTTTCACGTAATTTACTATGCAAGTAGGACGCTTAATGAAGCGCAAATCAATTATGCCACCACTGAAAAGGAGCTATTGGCTGTAGTGTATGCATTCGACAAATTCAAGTCATATCTTGTTGGGTCTAAAGTTATAGTCTACACAGATCATGCTGCATTAAAGTATCTACTCACAAAGAAGGATGCAAAGCCGAGGTTGATTCGTTGGGTGCTATTGCTGCAAGAATTCGATATCGAGATACGAGACAAGAAGGACAGTGAGAATGTAGTAGCGGATCACCTATCCCGATTGGAGCCTGGGGGGAGAGATGAATTAGTGGACATCAATGAGATCTTCCCAGATGAGCAAATGTTGAGAGTAGATGAAGCACCTTGGTATGCAGATATCGTCAATTACTTGGCCAGTTCCATCTCACCACCGGACTACTCGAGTCACCAAAGGAAAAAGTTCTTCGCCGAATTGAAGTATTGTTTTTATGAGGACCCAATTCTCTATAGGCGGGGGACTGATCAGATAGTAAGGAGATGCATACCTGAGGAAGAAGTACATGAGATTCTCGAGTACTGCCATTCATCTGCTTACGCAGGGCACTTTGGGGCTTCAAAAACAGCTGCAAAGATTCTACAATCAGGTTTCCACTGGCCTACACTGTTTAGAGACACATTTGAGTTTGTTAAGAGGTGTGACAGATATCAACGCACTGGGAATATCTCGAGGAGGAATGAAATGCGACTGAACAACATTTTGGAAGTAGAGATATTTGATGTTTGGGGAATTGACTTCATGGGACCTTTCCCCCCTTCGTTCTCAAATCAGTATATCTTGGTGGCAGTGGATTACGTATCAAAATGGGTGGAAGCAATTGCTTTGCCAACAAATGACTCAAAGACAGTAATTGGATTCTTGAAGAAATACATTTTCACTCGATATGGTACACTGCGGGCTATAATCAGCGATGGGGGCAAGCATTTCTGTAATCGCCAGTTTGAGAAGTTGCTGAATAAATATGGCGTTAAACACCATGTTGCTATGCCATATCATCCACAAACCAGTGGGCAAGTTGAGGTATCTAATCGGCAGTTGAAGAGAATACTAGAAGTCACTGTGAATTCATCTAGAAAGGATTGGTCTAAAAAGCTGGACGATGCATTATGGGCTTACAGAATAGCATTCAAGACCCCGATAGGCATGTCTCCATACTGCCTAGTCTTTGGGAAAGCTTGCCATCTGCCACTAGAAATGGAGCACCGGGCATACTGGGCGATGAAACAGTTGAATATGGACTTGAGTGCCGCCGGTGAAAAGCGTCTGCTGCAACTTAATGAGTTAGATGAGTTTAGAATGGAAGCTTATGAAAATTCAAAACTTTACAAGGAACGAACAAAGAAATGGCACGACATGCATATTCAGAGGCGAGAGTTTGAAGTGGGGCAGAGAGTGCTATTGAATAACTCAAGACTCAAGCTTTTCCCAGGAAAACTAAGATCAAGGTGGTCGGGTCCTTATACTGTCATGAAAGTTCTACCATATGGGGCTATACAAGTGAGCCACGAGACTAAGGGTACCTTCACTGTTAATGGACAAAGTCTAAAACACTATTGGGGCGGTGACTTTTCCAACCAAAAGTCCACCGTTCAACTCGAGATGCCAGAATGAAGCGGCTACAGAAAAGTCGAGCTATCAACTATAACCTAGCGCTGGGTGGGAGATAACCCACTGTATCCATTTTCATTTAATTTATTATGCTCTCTGCACTTAGATTAGGGATTATTTTTGTTTCAATTTCATTTTATATTTTCTTTATGTGGTCATCGATCATCCATACATGTTAAAAAAGTCCAAGCACTGTACACACGAGTCAGGTTGATTGGAGTAGTTTGGGAGATTGGGTGTGAAATTCACACATTTCAAGGTAAATTTTGTTTTTTTTCTAAATTTCACATGTCAATTATTTTTAAAAAAAAATTGGTTTTGGGTACTGAATTTACGATCCATACACGTCTCAGAATGTTTAGAAGTATTTAAAAAAATTATTTTTTACTCGTGCGGTCGCACAGTGCGACCGCACTATCACCTATCAAAACTCAAGTGGCAAGAGCCACTTGAACCATGCGACCGCAAGGCATAAAGCCATGCGGCCGCATGGCATAAAAAAGGCGTGGGTTGTTTTTTTACTTTCATTTCCAAATCATTTTCTCCCAAACTTCTCTCCCGACCACACTCACCTAGGGCACGATATAGGCTAGCATCACATATTCTACACAAGAATCTCATCATTCCATTGTAATAACATTGAAAGGAATTCAACTTTCCACCTCAATTCAACCCTACAAACACAAGGTACGTATTCTTTCACCCCTCTCAATTCCATTTTCGGGTTTTAATGATTGGAATTTTAATTTTGGCAATTTGAGGGAGATTAGGCTAGTTCATGTGTGTATGGATTGGTTGTGCGAAAATTTGGAATGATTCTAAAACTCAATTCTTTCAATTGGCACCACTTTCACACTATGCATGCAATGTGTTTGATGAAATGCCACAATGACTACTCTATGTTTAATTATGCTTCTTGCATTGCCTGTGATGTATAGAGGAATTAAATTACATTTTTGGTTGCATTCCTATGGACATTAATTTGAAAATCACATATCTCATAGTCCTAGATGCTATATTGTTGAATGTGTGTCGTTTTGGGCATGACTTAATCTCCAATTGTTGAAATTCTAGAGATTCCATACAATGGCATGCAACATGCTTGATCTATTGTCAAGGTGAAATGAGCCATGCATTTTAGTGAATTTGCGCTTTGCATATACACAAATTGGACATTCCAAACACCAAAATTGCCTATGCATAAACACATGATTAAGACACCGCCCACAGCACCCTCCGTCCCCTATTTTGCATCTTCATTTGACACACTAAACAACATCCAATTGAGTTGAAATTCGAATATGTGCTACACCTCAATGAATACTTTGATATGCCCGGAGATTGTCCGAGAAAGTTTTGCTAATTCTCAATGATGTCAAGGGCCGAAGGTGGGCACTCGGTCATGGTTCCATATTACTACACATGCATCTAGGAAAGTTTGGGGAATTTGTGCAATGCTTATTAGCTTAGTAAATTTTTCTCATTTCTTGCCTATGCTTTCCACATCGACTTAATGAGTATATTCCTACAAACTTTGCAGGATGCCTCCAAAAAGAACTGTGCGCGGGAAGGAAAAGGCAAGCTCATCCACGGGAACAGCCCGTACTCGAGAGCTCGTGGGCGAAATTCAGCGATTCCTAACTGAAATTACCGCGGCACGATATGAAAACATCGTCCGCCATTGGACTTTGCATGCTGAAAGGCCGGTTAAGCTTGATGACTTCCCTGGATTTGAGTTGGTCAATTTAATTTAGCTCTGTGGATGGCAAAAGTTAGTAGAGAGACCGCATCCACTCTATGAGATCTTATGCTGAGAGTTCTTTGCTAACTTCAACAGTGAAATTGACACGCCAGGCTCCGACCATTTCCATCAGACTTGGGTGCGGGGGAAATGGATTATGTTCTCTCCCGAGGTCATTCATGACTACTACCAGCTTACCATGGAGAATGTGGTCCCCCTCCCAATTGACTTTAACTGGAATGAGGTGGCCGAGGTTTTAATGGGGCGAGAGAATGCATGGCCCCTTGACACTACCGAGTGGCATCAGATTGAGCTTATTCCTTCCATGGCCATTCTATGGCTCTTTATGTGCCACAATGTTGAGCCGATATCACACAGGACTACATTCCCAGATCAGACAGCAGGTTTCATCTACCACTTGGCTCGAGGTAACAAAATTGATCTCGCTACTCGTATATACAATCAACTGCACTCATTGGGGACTTGGAGGGATCGACGCTCCACTTTGATATTCTCGAGCCTCATTAGTGGCATATGTCGGGCTGCGGGTGTTGCTCTCCTACCTGAGGAATTACGTGAGAAACCCAGCCCAATGATCAAACAAACTACATTTGACGCTCAGACAAGGGCTCGGGTTAAGCATAGGGAAGAGCAGGAGAACGAGTGACGGAGGCAGCAGGTAGCACAAGGTCAAATCCCTGAAGATCAGGACCACCCACAGGTTCTAGCACCACTAGTTGAAATGGATAATCAGTTGTTGAGATAGATTTTCTCCACCACCACGGGCATTAGTCGGGACCTTCATGGTTTCTTTCAAGATTTTGGCAACATGAGGACTGACTTAAGAAGCTTACAGAGGGACAATCACCTTGCATTGAACTACATCAGAGATGCTAGAGATAATGCTACAGTCATGCGACGAGAGGTTGACACCATGAATGGCCGGTTAAACATGTATGTTGGTCGGGTGGACGGTATCCAGATGAGGGTAAATGAAACTTGGGAGACCATGAGAGCTATCCAGGCCGAGCAGATGCAGCAGTCTACTTTGATGCGGGAAATGACTGAGATGATGCGGCAGCTCCTTGGACGACACCCCCCTCCGTCGGATGATGGTACAACAGGACCCAGTCTCCCACCACCTCCTCCGTTTTGATTCAAGGGAAGTACTATTTGCCACATTTTGGTTTTTCATTTTCATGTAATCCGTAAAATTCTGTCTTTCATCTTTTGTTAATTTTACATTGAGGACAATGTAGTAACAAAGTTTGGAGAGGTGACATAATTTTAACTAAGTATCTGTATTATCTGCGTTCATCGGTATGTGTGCATGAAAAAAAATTGCATTTTATTTCAATTTTGTTTTAACTCTTCTTATACATGCCTGTGTGGGCTTGATAACCTTGCTAGTTATGATGTTAAAATTTGGACTAGGTTAAACTGCAAAATCTTTGGATCTAATGCAATTAGGCTATCTGACACTTGTTGATGCAAAATTTGACATTATTTGTGCACACTATTCATGCTTGACATATTAGATAAATGACTGAATTTTGAGCATAAAATAGAAAAAGAATGATAACCCTCTATTGAACTAAACCGTAAACTGCCTTAAAATAGTTTGGTGATGATTGAGCTATTATAAGGGAGCATTGAGATGAGTGGAGGCTCCGTGCATGAATTCTATTGTGTAGATTGTCTAGACTAGTGAGGTGAAGATTAGGTGAAAATCTTAAATTAAGGGTTAGTTTTGGAACTAAATGTCTAGAACAATAAGGGCATAAAATAAATTTGTGAGAACAATACACTTCTTTTCATGCCTTTATGACTCAAGCAAGTAAGTCTGTAAGGATATTTCAAAATCTGGTGCCCTAAAGTCAACTGGCTTGGGAGTCACTGGCTTAAAGCTCGCTAAAAGGGTCATATAGAAAGCAAAAGGGAAAGAGGTTCATTGAAAGTCATCTGATCGAGCCTTTATAACGCGAGTGAATAAGCCTGCAATGGTTTAAACCTAGTGTCCTAAAGCCAACTGGTTTGCGAGTCACCGGCTTAAAACTCGTTACATGGGTTATATAGAAAGCAAATGAGAAGATGAAACTGAGAAAAAAATGAGAAACTTAATAATAAAATCAGAAAAATTAGAAAAAAGAGAGAGAGACAATAACATGAAAAAAAGCCCTTGGATATTTGGTTGAAGAAACTATACCTTTGAGGCGAGACAAGTAACCTAGTTTAATCTTGAGTGTCGAAATAATCAAATTTAGGAGAACCTTCACTTGTTGAATTGTAAACTTGTGATAGTGAGATTAATCCAAACTACGAGAGGGTGAGGACTGCAGCTATGTAAACCCCTAATTTAAAAAAAAAACACAACCCCGGGATAATTGAGTGAAAATAATAAGTTTGGGGGGTTGTGTATCTCTCGAGCGAGTAAGGATACATTTGACCACTTGGGGTCGGGACTCAAACCCATCATGAATCTAATATGTTGGCATGAACTCACACACACACACACGTCAAGTGCGCATTTAACAAGCGAAGGTTGATGCCATTAATCTTTTTACACTAATACATCTTCATCAAATCGAACACTTAGTCCAATCCTGAGCCGTAGCGGGGTATTAAGCCACGCTTGTTTAGAATTTAGTCACTATCTTGTTTGAGGACAAACAATAGTTCAAATTTGGAGAGTTTGATAAGTGTGATTTTGCACACTTATTTAGGTCACAAACATGACTTAATTATGAATAAAATGATCGAACTGTGATTTAATTTCATTATATTTGTGAATTGTAGGTAACACCGATGGACATGGTGAAATACACGAGAAAAGACGCGAAAAAGGACTAAAATGACACAAAGTGAAAGTTCAAGGACCAAGATGCAATTACTCAAAAGTTGACCCGATGAACAAATCAAGAAATTGCATGTGCCAAATATGAATTGATGACCTTTTGGGATGATGGAATGTGAAGAATGAAGAAAAGATGTAAAAAAGTGGAAGATTAAAGTGAAGGGACCAAATTGCAGGAACTGAAAGATAATTTCTACCATGTGGTCGCATGGTAGAAAAGTCGTGCGGTCGCACAAAGTGATGCAGGGTTTAAAAATAAAAAAAAAGATGATAACCATGCCGCCGCACGGATTAAAACCATGCGGTCGCATGGTACAAATTCGGCGAGAAAATTTTCTTTCCTTATACGATTGAAACACCTATGGTAACCTAATTTTCCACGAGATATAAATACCAAAAACATTCCAGAGATGCACAGAACGTAATTGGAGGTCGAAAAACAATTCTTGAAGAGGATTGGATCACAAGAACAAAGATTGACACGAAGAACTTCAAGATTTATCTAATCCGGTGATGTCTTATATACAAACTTTGATGTATTTTGTTATTTTGAGCATGCTAGGCTAGATTTATTTATGCTAGGAGATCGATGAATCATGTGAATTGAAGTTTAATATTCTAGTTTTGCAATTTGATGTAAGACAATTTTTATTATGTTGAATGATTTATATGCAATTAAATGTTTCCGCAATTAAGAGCTCGTAATTGTGTGAATTTAAGTGATTTATTCTTGCATTCGAGTGAATTGGAATAGATTTGACATAGTATAAATCATCGTAGGGTCTGATAGTGAATAGAAATATACTGCTATGCTCTATGTGAATCTTTAAATGTTCATAAAATTTCATGTTTTTTTACATATGCTCTTGTCATAGAAATATAGATCGGTGATGTGTAGAAATAGGTTTGATACATCTCGAGAGAGAGTATTGAATAGACTTAGGAACATTGATTCGTCAAAATTGAAATGTGTTGTCATATTGTGAAATTAGGGTTTAAAGTGATAATTGCATGGAAATTCGTGATCCTAGCGTATTTCATTCCCAATAATTATAACAAGTGCGTTCTCAACTTTTAGATTTCATTCTCGAGTTTAATTTATTGTTTTGCATATTAATTTCAATTTAATCATAAGTCAAAAATTGCATAATTGAGGTTCAATTAGGTCTACATCGATTTTGGTAATTTAGTTTCGGTTAAGGATAAGGTAGATAAAATTTGAACTAATCAATCTCTGTGGGATGATATTCGAACTCATTGAATCCACTTTATTACTTGTTAACGAACCGTACACTTGCGGTGGTTTAAAATTGAAAGAAATAATTTCGCGAACATAGACCTCCATGGTTTTGCCAATGAGTTCGGCAAACATCATGTTGACCAACCTCTGATACATAGCTACGGCATTTTTCAATCCGAAGGGCATGACTTTGTAGCAGCACAATCCTCTGTCTGTGATGAATGATGTAGCTTCCTCATCTGGTCGGAACATGGGTATCTAGTTGTACCCTGAGTATGCATCCATGAAGCTCAAGAGTTCATGTCCAGCGGTGGAATCCACAAGTTGGTCTATCCTTGGAAGTGGAAAGCTATCTTTAGGGCATGCCTTATTCAAGTTTGTGAAGTCTACGCACACCCTCCACTTTCCTCTGGGCTTCTTCACCGAGACCGAGTTGGATATCCACTTCAGATAGATAGCTTCTTTGATGAAGCAGCTGCGACTAAGCTTGTCTACTTCATCTTTGAGTGCCTATTACCACTCCGGGTTGAGGGCACGTCTTTTCTGCCGATGTGGGGTACAAGAGGAGTTGATGTTAAGATGATGACAACTGATCCTGGGATCTATTCCCACCATGTCTTCATGCTTCCAAGCGAAAACATCCAAGTTCCTTTTTAGGAAGCTCACCATTTCTTCTTTTGCTTCGGGGGACAGTGCATTCCCTATTCGCAAGACCTGACTGGGGTCCACTGGGTTGACGGAGAAAGTTTCAAGTTCTTCCATTGGGGTTGCATTTGGCTCAGTGTCAATTATCCGGGGATCTAACTCTTCAAGAGGGTGCCCTTCTTCAGGGGCCTCTTCCATGTTGACGTCTTCCTCCTATTCAAAGGTATGCCCTTGTTCAGGGGCGTCGAGCATTTTCACATCCAAATTGGCCTCACTGGCAACTTCAGTTATGATCACGTTAACAGTTCGGGGCTCCGATTTTCACAGAGAGTTTAAGTAACATGCCCTGGAGCCCATCTGGTCGCCTCAGACCGTAGCAATCCCATGTTCAGTTGGGAATTTCATACACAAGTAGTGGATGGAGGTGACAGCCCAAAGATCTTTCAAGGCGGACCTGCCCAATACTCCATGGTAGGCCGATTTGTGGTCTACCACCAAGAATTTCATGAAGTCTTCTTTTTATTACTATCAATTCCTCCAGATGGCCCTGCTTCGCCAGGGAAATTCTCGTATGCCAACATCGGCACTGCATTTAGCGTGGCAGAAGCCAATGCCTGTCCGGAGGTGGGAGCTATTGTATGACATGCTCGAGTCCATTGCTGAGTGACAAGGTGTGATGCAGGTACTCGACCTACCTGCCTTTGAGGCAGAGGGAGTCCCCTCGCGGCACGATTTCGGTGATCAATCATCTCTTCACTGACGATCTCAACTCTCATCATTTCTACCAGCTCGTCATAAGTGGAGGGATTTTTGCTGTGCACATCCCTTCAGAACAAAGTGTTCATGTTGAGGCCGCCTTTCAGAGCTGAAAGGGCTTCTCTGTCAGTGACCTACTCGCAGTATGTGATTTCGTTTGTCGACCTGGCGAGATAGTTTTTCAGCGTCTCTCCAGAGGCCTGTCTCATATCTTACAAGCGTTGCACTGGGACCTCTCCTTCTCTGCGTGAGAGGTACTGGTTCAAAAATGCCTTCTTCAAATCTGGCCAATTCCTAATGCTTAGGGGAGGAAGTCTGTTGTACCACACTTCAGCAGCTCCTCCCAAGGTTAGGTGGAAGGCTCTACATTTCAAAACAGACGAGACTCCCCTGAGGCTCATCTGTGTCATGTACTTGGTGAGATGCTTCTCTAGGTCCCCCTTTCTTTCATACTTGGAGATCTTAGGGTGTATGAAATTCGCAGGCATTGGGAAGCTTCGAATTTTCCTTGAGAAAGGGAGGTTATCATCATCATCATCAATTTCATAGGATCGACAAGGCCTATCTGACCCTTCATCATCTTGAATATTCTGGGAAGGTGGAGGTGCTTCTCCTCAACTGCCCCAATCAACTAAGCCCCTTCTCTCCTTCCTATTTCTAGGAGGAGGATGTGCTTGTTCTTGTTCCTGTTCTTGCTGAACTGATCTTCGCACTGAGCGGACTCTATTACTAGGGTCCTGTCCTATTCGGTCGAAGGCGTCGATTGACTTTTGTGCTTCATATTCTTGAGGGAAATTGTCCCCCAATTGCGGTTCTGCTAGCTGGCTCCCTTGCACATAAGATGTGGCTTTCGCACCCACTTCTCTTTCGAGGGGGCGTTCTTTGTGCTGGCTCACACGACCTGGGGAACGAGATGCAGGGATTTCCTGAACTGGGTAAGATCCTTGGGGCATTTGAGAGCCCTGGTGACCTCGGGCTTGCATGAGAAGTTCATGCATCGCCATATTCTGGGCTGCGATGTCTCTCATGTTCGGAGCTATTTGAGTCATTCCTTCAGTGAGCATGACAGTTTTTTCACCTTGGCGACGCCGGTGATGGGGTCTCTGGTGAGTGATATTGTAAGGAGCACCTCTTCTTCAGAGGCCTCTCTCATAGGGTTCTCGTCTTCATAGCTGGAACTCAGCTTATCTCCTTTTTCAAGGGTGATAAGAACTTGGATTATAACTCGACTTTGCTCTTTTTCAAGAACGTGCCCTTTTTAGGGGAAGTCACTAGTTTTCCGGTGGTTTCTCCGATGGCGAATGCAGAATTTTGGACGGGAAGTTTCCCACAGACGGCGCCAATCTGTTGACCTCGCAAATTGGACCCTCCAAGTGGCCAACCGATAGCTACTCCACGTATTCCTCCCTATGCACAATCAACGCACAGTCAGATGCACACGGCCGGAACCAACGGAGGTGGCGATGGTCGCATACACTTCGACGATCAAGTTAGCCCCAGGTGATCGGAACAGTACCAAATTTGTGCAAAAGGGTGGGGAGGAAAATATATATTTACTTGTTATGGAAAGCTAAGTTGTAAGAGTTTCATCCTTTTTTGCCTCTTGCCAAACTTTGGGTATTTATAGGTGAGGAGAACCGTTGGATATGGAACACGTGTATGCATCTGACGGTGTGAGGCGTTTGCTCATAAGCGTCAATCATCCGCGTCTATAGAGTGGGCGGGTAATTACTTCTCCCGAGTTGAGTTGACATAAAGTTGATACGTCACATCAACTAGGTTCATGGAGACGTCAAATCAATTAAACCTTGGGGGCAGAAAGGATATTGACATAGATCTCTTTCTGAAATTGGCGGCGGATCCTCTGACAGAGAACCTCAGAATGTACTGCGCCTCGGCTTCAGGGGCGAGGATGCTTCGATCGGTTCAGTAGATTGTCTGTGCCTCGCAGTGCATTAGCAGATCGACAACATTGGTGGTAGCGCCACTTCGAAACCACTTCGGATGGGTATTGAACATCTCATATAACGCGGACGTAGACTTTTCGAAGTAGTTCAGATAAGAGCGTAACAATATGAATTGATATTTTCAACATTAACATCAAATTAATAAGATGTCATTCATGTTCTTGTGTCCACTTTTAGATTTCTGTCCCTCAATATTAATAAAACAACTTATGAACTACACAAGCAAAATATGAATGTATTCATTTTTGAAGTAAAAGAAAACAAATGAGCCTATTAATCATAAATTCTGATTTGTAAATGGATTCCAGTACGATTACATAAGTAATCACGTTACATTTAACATGACGATATATGAGGAAAATTATTCGAAGCAAATACATTGTAAGGTTTGAATCTGAAAAGAAAATAATAAAAATTAATTTTAAAAGGAAATTTAGAGATGATCACGAGCAATCTTGAAATGAAACTGTCAATAATCTTGAATTACTTAATAGTATGATTTTTAATACTTATTAGATGATCATTTTAGAGAAGGTTACGACCTTCCACAAGTTCCCTCCAACTTCTTACCCTGAATCATTCTAGACTGTGGTTCCAAATTTGCATCACTATAGAATGCTTTAACTTGTCCCTCAAATGTAATGCTCTAGACTTGGACTCTGCAATGTCCTAACATAGTTTTGGAGTCTTGCACAAACTTATAATGTCACATCAAGCCCCGTTTGGCCCTCATTTTGTGGAAATGAAAATGGATGGAATAGCGTTTTTTTTTTTAAATGAGTGGTTGAAAAGAAGGAAAAGTTTTCATTTTACTTGTAATATTATTTTATTGAAGATTTTGTGGTTGAAAATAGGAGAGAGAAAGATGAAATGTAATGGAATGGAAATTAATTGGGCCAAACGGGGACTAAATGAATAGGTTGTCCTCCTACTTTTCGGTCTCATTTGAGTTCGCTTGCCCCGCAAACCTTGATTTTGTGTGCCCAGCTTCATCCCGTGTCTCATGATCAAACCAACCTACGACTCCTTGCTTGAGGAACGTCCCTCGTGTACTCTTCATTTACTCCTTAGAACTAGTGTTGGCTGTATTTGCAGGTCTTTGATCTTGTCATGGCCAGAGCATGGCAATATGCTTTGCTTCGTTGGAGGCTTTCTCACGTTCATTTTATAATTTTCTCATTTTTTTTCCAGTCTCTAGAATACCACAAAGCTGTTCACATTTATTGATTTTTAAGATTTCTTTTTCAAATGAACTTGAGAAAGGGGGCAAAAATGTTAGATATCAGTTACGATTTACATATCATAAGGGCACTTAACATGGGTTCTATCATCTTCCTCATCACAGCATTGTTCCCAATTTTGTGAGATAGAATCTGATGACCGATTCAACCGATGATTCAAAATTAATTAAATTTTGTAAAATGATAAGATTTGCTATGGATGAAGAAGTGTACGATGTTGGTTAATCAACCCTCTCTTGGACGCTATAGTAGATCAAATTATTCAATTTGGAAGTGCTTATTTCTTAGACAGAACACCTATGAGAGAGCTTGGTTTCACGACGTTTGGAAGAAAGGCAAACTCTATGAATCAACAACAATTTTGATTTGTTAACCACAATCAACTGCTGCTTTAATCTTAAGATGGTTTAAACCCCCAACGTAAGAAACAAGGCAACGTTTTTTTTTTTTGTTTTTGGTAAATAGTAACTCCTTGAAAACATAATACTGGAATATAAGAAACATAAATGATTCCATGAGAAGGTTGTTACATTCTTTTGGGTTGCAAGTCCCTCAGACAGACCTCTGTGCTCCTTGAAAAGGTTAAAACTTCTTCAATGTTGCTCCTCCGGGAAGTACCATGTTGAGCTATAAAACTGATTTATAGGAGATTAAGCTCGAGAATTATCCGGTGTCAGCACCTAACTTCCTCTCTTTGTATAAGTTCATACCAAAATTCGTCCACAGGTCAAATCAGATATACTAAGCAAACAATTCTGAATCGATTTGCTCAACGTTGGGGAAGATTTGTTTCAAAGTAGCAATATAATTTGGAGATTTAGCCTGCAGAGGGGAAAAAATGCATTAGGAAAACTTGATATTACATTAAAATTCAAAGTCAACAGGGGAAAAGGTTAAGACCTGAAGAAGATTTTACAAGTAACTGGCTATGCCAAGAGCATTTAATTCAAAAAACAGTAACAGCATTCTAGCCAACTGATAAAATGTAATTCCTCAATGCACTACGATAGAAGACAGACAGGATTTTGGAACCTTGCAATTGATATATAAGTCGGCTATAACAGAGGATAGCCTAATCTAAAATCTATCTTCAAATTTCAGTCGTGGGAGGAAATGCAAGTTATAGTTCCAGTCTTCATATTGCAGCATTCAAGCAAAAATTTAAAGTTTTTGCCCATAATGACGTCACAGAAGAACCAGAAAAATGTTGATAGACATGAATATGCAGTTGGAGATCAAATTTCCATGGGCATATAGTGGTCCTAAATCTTATTCAATATTCCTGTTAAAAGCAAATCATATGCCTACAATCATTGCCATCTGAAAAGCTTCGAACCTGAGAAACTTCTGATGTACTCAATCACTTCAAGTTGGCAAGAATAAACACGATGTGATACAAGTATTTCTATGCAACCTAGTGAATAAAAAACAATGCAAGGACAAGCAGCTCAAGGCCTAGTTCCTTCAGGAGGTTCCCATAGAACAAACTATTCAAAAAAAAGGGATATACTGCCTGTTTGTTATGGCTGAAGGAGTGGAATGGATTTTGGATAACACGAATGAACAGCTATTATAATAAAAATACTAAAGCAATGTTCTAGAGAAGATTCTAAACCAAGAATCAACTAATGCTGAAGATTATGTAGTAAAGATGTTCCCGGTTTGAACACACACTACATTCCACCAAGAGAGGCAGATATCTATACATACACATGGATTGCGCTCAAGGTAGATGGTAGTGAGCTTCTCTCTGGAACAGGCAACTGCCTCTTCTATTCCTTCTAGCGATGTTATTTGGTTGTCATTAAGCCATAGATCTTCTAACCTGCAGAACCAACTTAAAGTGAAGTGTATAGGGATGATTAATACAACTGCACGTCTGAAATAGAGATTCATACTGTTCCAATTTCTCAATGTCATTAATTTCTGTAAGCTTATTAGCCGAGACATCCAAGAGCCGGAGATTTACTAATGTTGATAGGCCTTCCATTTCTGCTATCCCATTATGGCTCAAGTATAGTTCTTCTAGTGCAATGCACTCCTGCAAATCACAAAAAGTACATATATTGATGCAAATGTTGCCCAGAGTTTAGAA
The DNA here is from genome assembly GCF_002742605.1 of Olea europaea var. sylvestris. Taxonomy (NCBI): domain Eukaryota; kingdom Viridiplantae; phylum Streptophyta; class Magnoliopsida; order Lamiales; family Oleaceae; genus Olea; species Olea europaea. The sequence continues at coordinate 89,884 of NW_019235207.1, forward strand.
GAAAGAATTTTATACAAAAGCTCTTCAATCACAAAAACTCTCAAACACTAAATACCTCCAATCCTGTCATGGAAGTTAAACGATTACTCTGCAAGCTAAGCTTTTTAATGCATTTCAACCCACAAAGATTAATTGCTCGAATTCGATTCCGTCCAAGCCATAGTTCTTGCAAGCTTGTTGAGTTTTGAAGGTTTTCCATTACCTGCATGAAAAGTACTTCTAAGTCATGTAACTATTCTGAAACCAAAAATAGGCACTTCAAAATTAAGCAACTTTCTTGAAAAGGTATACTGTACACCTATTATTCCTATGTAGAGAACAGATCTGCTACAAAGAACATTAAAGAATGCGTGTGCTTCCATCTTAAAATAAAAAAAGGTATTATAGCATAATGAGGAATATGATCATTTGTTGAAAGTTAAGGAAGTAGTTAATAGCATTCTACACTTTTTTTTTTTGAGAAATTAAATCCTGACCCGTATTCTGTTTGATCCAAGCTCAAGAATTTGCAGTGAAGGAAAGTGTTCAATCTCCTCCATCTTGATAACTTCATTTTTAGAAACATAAAGCTCTTTAAGAGTGCTGGAGACCTTAGACAGTCCATTAAGAGATGAGATCTCATTGAATGAAACATCAAACACAAGAAGCTGCTTGAATATGCTAACATCAGGAATTTTCTTCAACTGATTATCCCGGAGAACTAGCTCCTGTAAAAAAAATAATAATAATTAAAAAAATTTCTCTTGTTATTTTGACATGACAAAAGAATTCTTGAAACATCTCGTGTATCAAGTCCAACAAATTCTTTAAATAAACTTCCAAATGCAATATCACGAGTACAGCCGTTGTACCAGAAAAAATAAATAAAAAATCTCATGAAAGCAAACATGCATAAACAAATCAAGTCCCAGAAAAAATAAATAAAAAATCACATGAAAGCATACGTGCATAAACAAATCAAGTCCTAATGGACCCCAAACCCACTTAATCAATTTCGGAAAATTCCTCTTCCAAACCTTCAGTTCACCACTGCCTCGCCCACTTGCAAATTCATAAACTCATCAATAACAATCTCCAAAAGAGAGGAGCTAAAATTGGAAGAAATTTGAGGATTGCTCTAGCTGATTCCACCAAAGATTTTTCTTGAAGATCCCACTAACTCTCTAGACAAATCCAAATCCACTCTAGATTAAAAAGAGAGTAACAGACTAACAATATAACTGCTTAAACAGATAAAATCTAGGGGTTCTACAAGTTACATTCACCTCATTGATAATGGCTAACTGCCATGGATTTCAAACATGGCACTCACTAGAAATTGTAAAGCTAAACCAATGAGGGTAATTCCATTTAAAGACTTGCAGTCTTATAGCATCGGAAATCTAGAACTTTATTTCCATGTTTGATAATTTTGCCACCCTCCTCCAAACAAATTTTCTGAAGTACATTATATAACTCCACTATCTGTTTAGTGGAATTCACAGCACAGAAAATTGGAGAGTCCCAAGCTACAAGATACTGATAGCAATTAACAGACTCGTAGCACGTTTGGCTTAGCTTATTTCTAGAGAAAAAGCAAAAAACTTGCTTCTGTCTTGCTTTTCTTGACAGTAGGTAAGCAAGTTTTGCTTCTTTCTTAGAAACAAGCTAAGCCAAGCAAGCTCTAGATTAGGGAAATAGGAACATGTAAACACCATGCAGGTCAAAAATCCCATTATTCCATGTCATTTCATTGCATCCTTAAAATCAAATTAGTAAAAAGAGAGGGTCAATAAATCAGTATTAAATAAATTGGAGCATTCTCAGATAAGAAATATTTTAGGAATCGCATGAAATTAGCAAACTAATATTTCTTCAATGTGCAGATCTTCAATTTACTAATCTTTCTATCAATTTACCATATATTTAATTCAACATCTCTCTACTTGAATTCCCATCTCTTACTAGCCGGGGGTTCTAATCCCTATGCCAGAAACCAGTAAATAAAATTATCACTTTCTGTCTACTGGACCCACAATTTTAAACCTGTTTCTATCTGTACTGTTGGTTCCTTTCATGTTATGTAGCATACTCAGTAGTACTTATCCAAAAACTTCAAGCAATAATCCTCACTACAGTTTTTACTTGCCATACCACCAGCTAAAAATGGCAAATAAAAACCTCATCATTGTTGCATGTAATTAATTTATTTAAGATACATTTCTTCTGAATCTTTATGTAAAACATCCTGTGGGCATGTGAGTACAACTACTACTTATGGTAATTGCATTATGATAGATGGCCTTTACCATATAAATTAACCTAACTCTTCGTATGATAGCATAATCTAAGATGCTCGGACTCGGGTACGGGTATCGGGTACGGGTATGTATCAAAGCGTCAGATCTTTTATTTTCTAAAATGTGGGATACGGGGACATGGCTAAAAAGAGTCCAAATTTAGGACACGGGTACGTGGGTACGTTTTTCAAACTTCAATTTTGTTTTTTAGATTTTTTTTTTATATTGTCGTATTTTTTTAGTTAAAAATGATGAATTGAAATTTTTTTTTTTAAAAATGATTAATTTTATTGTTTGAATATTTTATTAAACTAGAATATGATTGGTGTAAAAATAATTACATTATTAGCCCACTCATATCCATTTCCCAAACTCCAATTAAATCCATCTATATCCAATATCAATATTATTAGCCCAATAAAAATGGCCCAACCTCCAATTAAATCCATCCACATCCATATTATTAACCCAACCCACTTCCATATCATTAGCCCCAATCAAAATGGCCCAACTCCAATTAAACCCAAGTCTCTTCTTTCATTCCTGTCTCCGTCTCCCCGTCTTCCATCTTCCTTCTTCTCCTTAACGATTCTAGGGTTCCACCGGAAGATAACCAGCAGATTTTGGACCAAAGATTGTCGGCGGCGCGGCGCTAACTTGCTATTTCTTTACAGATACCTTCCATCTCCATCCAATAAGGTAAATTTTCAATTTTTCTTAAGATTTCTTGCCGGATCCGATTGAAATTGGAAGAATCAGACCCGTATTCCGTACCGGTACCCGTGTCGTGTCGTGTCGACACGGGTACTCTAGCCGAAATGAAGAGTCCGAGCATCTGAGAGCATAATCATATTTCTCTTGGATCCCAAAAAAACATTTCAAAGTAGATAAAGATCTTTTTTTACTTCAACATTTCTCTATGGCCTGTTTACATACAAATAGCTTCAAATTCAATAGTTCACCTGCAATTGATAGCTTAAAACTGATTTGCATAACCAGTTACATCCTCAGTCACAGCTAACCGATTCTCCTAAATATTCATCCTTTCACTCATGGACTTATCATTTCCAAAATGTTCTTATAATTTGTAGTTCTCTTTCTGCACTCAACGTTCTTTTATTAGTTAAATATCTTAACACTACGACACTTAGCTGCTCAATAAACATTTCCGAAGCTGGACAACAAAGCTTACTAGTTCTAGAGTCTAAGCAGTTTCCATAATTTGTAAACCACTCTTAGCTTTAACAACCTAATTTAAAAAACCATCTATTTCCCTCACTTTCCACAATGTTGATATTTAAGAATAATGGAGACTGACACAACACGTGATTTTCCAGAAAAGTGGGAAATGAACACGTGATATAAAATCTTTAATATTTACACATATATTATATCTTTATTTTTAATACTTTTCTATATAATTAGGTTGTTTGATAAAGCTTTTGATTAAAATTTTAACAGAATTTGATAAAAGTTGATGAAATTTATGATAGAAAGTTGATAAAGTTCTAGGTCCCGTGAAATGTCTAGATAAATTAATAGTTGATTTAAATCTCAATTTTTAGCAACTTTTTAAGCTTCTCCAAATGAGCACTTAAATGTTGATATTCTAAACTTTACAAGTGGATCTTTGCAGGTAATTAGTGTCAAGATGTTGCTTGTTTGTTAGAACTAGAAATAATATAGGATACCGTGTCAAACAATAAGCGTCAAATTTACTGTTATTTTCACCCTTAAATTTTACTTGTTAATTACTTTCACTTTTACTGTCAATATTTTCATGTATTTTACTTATTTTCTGATGTTACGAAGACCTTCAAGCTTAAGAGACAAAAATGTAATGAAAAGAGTAATACAAAGAAATCAACACTTGTAAATGGAAGAGTATTCTCACCTAAGAAGCATGGATACTTGTAAACTCAGTACATACCATATTTGATACGTATCTAAATTTGAATACTCTTCAATACACTCTGATGCCTACCTGAGAAATTTTTTTAGTTATTTTTTATATTTTTTAATTTTTCGATATGTATACGTATTTTTAAATTATTTTATATTTTTAATTATTTTTTATATGTATCCAATGCATTAGGACACGTGAAGAAAAATATTACTGGTAAGTTTGATTCTATCACTAATCGTTATGAATTCATTCATAGACATAGTGGTTACTTCATGGTTTACATGCTTCTTTGCTTCAAAGCATTGCTTTGAAAATTCTTGTGCAACCATCTTCTTCATCTTACGTCAAAAAAATTGGAGTGCGCACTCTTTTATACACTCTATAAGTAGAAATAAAATAACTCTGAAACGAGCTAAAAATTCATTTTCATTCATAGCAATCTGCTTCTTTTATCAAGAAAATTAGATTTTTATTCAAAAGGAGAATAAAAATGTAGGACATTGTTGGTGACTCTTTTCATACTCTGGAAAGTATTGGACTACTTGAGGTTGTAGTTAGTAAGATATAATTATGGGATAATTTCTGTAAACTATTGCATATTCCTTTCCCTGTTAGCCAATAGTTAGCCAAGATTCATGTAATAGCTGATATTAAGCCCTATAATTATATATACTCTGCTTATTTAATAGAAGGAATTCTCACAAAGATAATCATTCAAAATAAAAAATTATTGTCTTTGACATGATATCAGAGCAGTTATGTTTGCTATGATCCTTGTTCTAATAGAGTTCGTATATCCCGTCATGTGGTGTTCTTCGAAAATCAATATTTCTTTCCTGCTCATGTTAAGCTTTTACCTGAGATAAATATTCTTCCACACTTTGATGATCTACCCTCTACTTCTGAATGGTTCAAGCCTGAATTTGTGTATAAAAGACAATGCCCAACTTCGCCACTTCCTGAGCCTGACCCGCCATCTGTACCTGCTCAGACGATGCTTTCTGAGAATGAGCTGGATTTTGGAACTATTCCTCGTCGCTCTACCAAAATTTCTCAGCCTCCTAATCGGTATGGATTTTCTTATACATCTTTTAATGCTACTTTGTCATCCATCCCTATTCCTACAAGGTATTCTGAGGCAATTAAGCATGAATGTTGGCGGGAGGCAATAGCAGAAGAACTTAGTGCACTTGCGGACAATCATACTTGGGATATTGTTGATTGCCTGGCGAATGTTAAGGCTATTGGTTGTAAATGGTTTATTCTATTAAACTTCATTCGGATGGAGCTTTGGATCGGTATAAAGCACGTTTAGTTGCTCTCGGTAACAAACAAGAGTATGGGGTAGATTATGAGGAGACTTTTGCCCCGGTGGCTAAGATGACTACTATGCGGAATGTTATTTCTATTACTACTTTTCAAGGCTGGCCACTCCTTCAAATGGATGTTAAAAATGCATTTCTCCACGGTGATCTCAAAGAAGAGGTTTATATGACTCTACCTTGGGGCCTAACCTCCACATCTTCCTCTAAAGTCTGGAAATTGAAGTGCTCGTTATATGGCCTGAAACAAGCTCCAAAAGCCTAGTTTGACAAGTTTCGATCTACATTGCTTCAGTTTTCTTTTCAACAAAGCCAGTATGACTCCTCTTTTTTTGTTTGCAAAACCTCAACTAGTATTGTTCTTCTCCTGCTCTATGTTGATGATATTGTTATAACTGGGACGAATTTGATAGATGCCAAACCGATTCACATGGTTGCTACCACATCTTTGTTAATCTAGACGGTTCAATAGTTAGTTAGTAGGGTTAAAAATGTAATAAATCAAGTAGAGATTGCTTATAAATGGAGAGTTGGGGGTTGGGAATTATCATTCACGTGTAAGTTGAGTCAAGGGGGAGAGACCTGGCCACTCGAATAGCCTAGGATTTGTTACCAATTCTGTTCATTTACTCTTCCAATAAGAATGTACTTTGATTTTCCATTGTTTATCAATTCAAAAGAGCTTCCACTGTTACTGCAGGTTGGGGGTTCTATCAAAATGGTATCAGAGCAGTTGAGATCTGGGAAAATGTCTCTTACTAATCGAGTGGTAGCCTTGGAAATGAGAATTGATGGAATTCAGATGGAAGTATAGGAAGGTCTAGGCACGCTGAAATCTGAAATGAAGACGGCGATGGCTAGGATGATGGAGAAATTGGATTTCATGATGAAGAAATTGGACGAACAAGAAGAGGAAAGGAAGAAAAAGGAACTCGCAATCAATCCGGCTGAAAGCACTGCTGATTCTGAGATTCTATCGAAATCCAAAATGGCAGGGGAAAGTGTAGTTACAAGGATTCGCCGTCAGGAGTCTGAGCAAGTAGAAACCCGAAGTCAACCAATGAAAACACCGGTGTTCATTGAAGATAATCTGGCCGATTGGTCTTGTGGAGAAGAGAAGAAGTGGATTTGGATGAATCGGGAGGTGATGGAGACCACGATGATGAAGAAACAGGAAGAAATTGGGATTAAAATTAGGGATAGAGTTCATATAAAAGATCCTGTGGGCTTGGTTATGAAATTGGCCCAAAGGGGAGAAGACTCAAAGGAGTTCCTGAAGCAAGCCCAATCCAATTTTGGCCCAAACAAGGTTAAAATTAATAGCTCCAACTTACATCCTTCTTGTAACTCATACCCATCATATAGCCCATTACTATAGGCTTCTCAATATCCATCTTCCTCATACCTGACACCTCAATTGAACACCAGAAATCCTACTCACACAGTCCATTCGCTGACAATCAAAAAAGAAGGGCTGCGCTTTAAGAAGCTTACTTTCGCCGATCTTCAAGGAAAAGGAAAGGAAGGTCGTGCAGTCAGCTACGCACTTATTTCGATAAGGAGAGTTAAAAATTTCGACAACGTGTTGGTAGAGGCAACGGGTTATGGCATTACCTTGGATACTATACTAGTGATAATTGCTAGATTGAGTAAGTTTGGCCGCTTCAAAGGGCTGAAACGTCCCTTTCCAATGATGACCATGACTAGAGTGCCTGCAAGGAAAATGGCCTGGCTGCATGATGAATTGACCAAGGCAACAATAGCTTCCACCTTGAGGACAAGGTGGATTTTGAGGCGGCGGGTAATGAAAGATGCTAAACCGATTCACATGGTTGCTGCCACATCTTTGTTAATCTAGACAACTTAATAGTTAGTTAGTAGGGTAAAAAATGTAATAAGTCAAGTAGGGATTGCTTATAAATGGAGAGTTGGGGTTGGGAATTATCATTCACGTGTAAGTTGAGTCAAGAGGGAGAGACCTGGCCTCTCGAATAGCCTGGCATTTGTTACCAATTCTGTTCATTTACTCTTCCAATAAGAATTTACTTTGATTTTCCATTGTTTATCAATTCAAAAGAGCTTCCACTGTTACTGCAGGTTGGGGGTTCTATCAGAATTCTACCTTAATTAGTCACCTACAGTAGCACCTTCAAACTTCGTTTCATATGAAAGATCTTGGTCCTCTTACATACTTCTTAGGGTTGGAGGTTTACATAGATCCCTCGGGTATCTTCCTGAATCAATACAAGTACACACAGGATTTGATTAGGTTGGCTGGTCTTCAGGATTCATCACTTGTAGATACTCCACTAGAAGTTATCACAAAGTACCGTCTTGAGGAGGGTGATATTTTTTCTGATCCTACTTTGTTTCGTCGGTTGGTTGACAATTTAAATTATCTGACCATTACTAAGCCTGATAATTCCTTCGCAATTCAGCAGATTAGCCAGTTCATGCATACTCCATGTCATCTCCATTCAGAAGCTATTCATCGTATCATTCGCTATCTCTTGGGCACACCTACTCGTGGTTTATTTTTCCTGGCCGACTCTCCTGTTAGTCTTACAGCTTATAGTGATGCCGATTAGGTTAGCTGTCCTGACACTTGACGCTCTGTTACAGGGTGGTGCATGTTTCTTGGTAACTCTTTGATCTTCTGGAAGAGTAAGAAACAAGATCGTGTTTCTAAGTCCTCTACTGAATCTGAATATCAGGCTTCGTGGCCTTTTAGATGAACTTGGTTTTTCTCAGTCTGCGCCTACTCTACATGTTGATAACACCAGTGTCATGCAGATTGCTGGTAATCTAATTTATCATGAGTGTATAAAGCATACTGAAGTGAATTGTCATTCTATTCAGGAAGCCTTGAATACTCGTGTTATTTCTCTTCCGCATATTTCCACTACCCTTCCGATAGTTGACCTTTTTACAAAGGCTATGACACGACAGCGTCATCAGTTTCTTGTAAGCAAATTGATGTTTCTTGATCGACCAACATCAATTTGAAGGGGAATATTAGTAGGATATAATTATGGGATAATTTCTATAAATTGTTGTATATTCCTTTCCCTGTTAGCCAAGATTCATGTAATAGCTGATATTCAGCCCTGTAATTGTATATACCCTGCCTATTTAATAGAAGGAATTCTCACAAAAGAGAATCATTCAAAAATCGAAAATTATTGTCTTTGACAGTTGTTAATCTATCACTGATGAACAAGAGTTGGAGAATGTTATTTTTTAATAATAATGAAGAAGCTGATATTGATGATGTATAAGAAAATGAATTTTTGTGACAATTAAGAATTAAGATAAAATACTTTAGTATTTTATTTTATTTTTATTATTATACTCCCTTTTTTTTGTATTAATGAAATTAAGTTGAATTTAATAAAACGTATCTATGTATCCTTTTTTTTTTAAAAAGTCGTATCGACGTACCCGTATCATATCGTATTCGAATTACGTAATCATATCCATGCTTCTTACATTCTCGCCCAAGTGAGAACCATCAAAAAGCAAGAAAAAACATGTAAGCATGGCAAACAAGAAGACACAACAACAACGAACAAGTGCAACCCTTGCTTGCTCAAGTGAGCGGGTACAACAGAATCCGGCTAGAATTTATTAGTTTAGATCTTTCGAGGGAAATTTGGATATTTTTATATCGGGAAAAAGGTTTTAAAACCTAACAGTTAAATACCTGTCATTAGGGCACACAACGGACGTTTTTAGACTTGGACAACAGAACAAAAACTTGGGAGAAAATTAAAGCTTCTAAAGAAGAAAGTATAAAATCTTCGAAAACAAGTGAATCAATTCATCATCCTACCATTTTCTCATTCTTCTCAATTTCAACATTTATTTCATTATAGATTTACTTAGTTGGGTCATGAACTAACTAATTGGCCAAGGCAATGACCTAACCTAGTTATGAAGATTTAATTTCACTTACACGTGTTGTCCAAAGTACGTTTCCAAGCTGAGCGTTCATTATTATGTTTAACCATACTCGTTAAAATGTGCTACTTTACATTTAACGGTTTGATTATTTCATTCAAACACAAAATTTCCTCAACTAGTCTACTATCAATTGATTTGCTAAGACTACTCCAGACTATTCCTATAGTAGTGTAAACCATAGGTAACTTTGGTTAATCTATAACTTATATTCCATCTTCCAACTATTAGTAGTTTATCCCTTATTCTCAAAATTGTCATTTTTTTTTATAAAAATTTCTTACAAAATTGCAAAGTTAGTACTCTACTGCCTTATTTGGTTTACATAAAAATCAATTTTTTAGTACATTTTGATAAAATTTGATGGAATGTGTGTTGAAAAGTTATAAGAACCAAGAAATGTGTGATTAAAATTAATTGTTGATATTGACTTATATTTTAATTAACTTTTGCAGCTGAACCAAACAAAGGCTTTGATGATATCAAACATAATTTAATAATCATTACATGTTTATTGATCTATTCTTCCAGTTTGAAAATCGATTAGGCATGTGCAAGAAGATCCTCTCTAAAGAAATATGGAATGTTCATCAATTATTTCGAAATAGGAATTCAATGTTACTAGATCATGAGATACAATAAAATCTATAACAAATACTCCATTATTACCTTTTCCTGCATCCATGTCACCAAGTTGCTCTAAAGAGGCCACATGATCCATGTGATCTTTTGCCATTAAATAAAGTAATAAACACCCAAACTACTTTTCAATTGAATGAATCGAAGTAGTTTTACTAAAAGTAAGTCCAAGAGAAATTCAAAAAGAAGTTGTAAAATATATATTTTTAATGTTTGAGCCTTGATGGTAGAGAGAGCGTCACAAAATCAAATGACACGTGATCAATGAATCTTTGATTTTTACAAATAGCGATTTAAATAAAAAATCGGAGAAAACTAAAACAGTTATATTAGTTTTAATTAAAGGAACAACTATTGCCGTCGCTCGTCTCATAGAAACCAAAATTAAGAGTTTGTTAGGTAGTAATTTTGAAAATCAATTTCTTAACCGTTAGGGAGAAAAGTGGGTCCTACTGAGTGAAAAAGTAAAAAATGATGGCTGACTTAAGGAAGTAACGATCAAAAAATTGATTTTTTAGAGTGAAAAATCAGAACCAAACGGAGGCTAAATCTCATTCTAAAGATAATAAAGATTTCCTCCTAGTCCATATCATCTAATCCAATTAAATATAAACCCTACTTAATAAAATCATAATTTAAAAGAACAATTAAGTTCTTACACCCTTTCATGTGCTTTATTTCTCAAAACACATCATTCTTCTAAGCTTGAAGAAAATTCGTTTTGAATTTTGCACTTTATCCTCAAATGACATTTCGCAATGGAGGTCAATCACTTGTAAACTAGTGCGGAAAACAATAGCAAACTCGCCATGATTGATGCCCCCTTCGTAGCAAAATGATGAACAACTCAAGGTTCCCTAGACTATTCTCTTCCTTTCCTCTAATAGAGAAACCTATAAACTTGCTTGTTCACAAGGATAAGTGCACCATTTCAAGGTAGAACAACCTATGTTTCTCCCTTCAAGTTGTCTTAATTTCTGCACCAATTGCCTTTCTTTCTAGAATCCTTTCAATGACCTCCTTTATTGTTGTTGCATGTTGCCATCATGGACAACTACATAAGTGGTTCTAACCAATTTAACCATTGCTTTATCTCTGACTAACTTAAGAACATTTTCAACCACACTTTCTCCCAATAAAATAATTTTTCATGTGGGATTTTAATTCTTTTGTACTTTCTAACCACTAATTCTCCTAAAAAATCACTTTTTACAAAAATCTAAATCAAACAAGCTCCAAACTGATCACCCAGTTTAGCAACATTTATTGAACCACCTTTCTCATTAACAACTTTATTCTTACTATCATAATTATTGTTTTCTTCTTTCCAGGCTTCTTATAAGTAAAACCATCATCTTCTCCTCCATTTGAAGAAACAATAAAATATTGCCATTTATTTAGAAAATTCCCCTACGATATTGAGTATTGCTCAAATCATAACTAGATAAAATAGTATCCAAAAAACCCCTTTGCCTACCATTTTCGATTGAAGGAATATCAGAAAAGTTAGTAAGGAACCCAATTTCCCATCTAAAGTTGAGACGCCATCTTAACCTTCTTCGCCCAACTTTCTCACCTTCCAGTTTTATGTTCAACTGCCTCAAATGTGGAATGTACCATCATTTAACATGACAAGAGAAACTAAATATTAAGTCCCCGTTTCAACCTCATTTTTTAGAGAAAATGTGTTTTGGAATGGTGATTTTTTGGAGAATGCGTGATTAAAAATTAAGAAAAAAATTTTGGGTTTATATGTAAAATTATTATATGGGAAAACATGCGTTTGAAAATGTGTTTTAGAAAAATGTGTTTTGAGAAAGTGGGGCTCAAACAGGGCTAATCCTTGTTAGATAAAGTTTTTTTGAGAAGTGATTCTTTGAATTTTTTATTTTTATTTTTAAAAACTTCAGGAGTAGACATGAATACACAACATCCACAGCTAAACAAGAAACAAATTGGCATTTTTCTTCCATATTTTACAGCAATTAAAGAAGCAAATGACAAAAACACCGATTTAATAATCGAAATAGTGAAATAAATTCATACTTAACACGATAAAAATGAAAGAGGAAGGATAAAATTGGTACTTCGAGGGCGGAAATGATGTCCCACGTTGAAAGAGGCTGGATTCCATCATCATTAAAAAGGTTCTGACGAAAAGAAAGCTTTTTGAGATTGGGGAGTTGGGAAATTCGGGGGTCTAACGTCGACAGACGGTTCGCCGTCAAGTCTAACTCGGTTAGACTCAGTGGAATCTCCACCGTTTCCAGATCGTGGAGTTGAAAACTCGTGAGGTCGAGCACGGTTGGGGAGGATGACGATTCCTCCTCATTCTCCGCCTTCGGATCGATGTCCGGCGGGTACTGATCGGCGGGTCCAGTTGAAGGGTCCATTTTTAATCGGAGCGAGAGAACAGAACAGAAAATTATAGAAGTTTTGCACAGAGAGAGAAAACCGGGGCGAGTATTCTTATTTTTAGTGATTAAAAGTTTAAAGTTGACAATTTATAGGTAAATTCGACTTTTTCTAAAAGTTAATAATTTTATTTAAATTCTTTTGATAAATATTTAAAATTAGAATCGATTGAATACAAAAAATCTCAAACTACATATAAGGAATTTTTAGCTTAACAACTATTTTCACAATTCGCTCTTACTTAGACATGCATCTAAAATCATTTATCTTTTCTTTGTTCTTTGATGCATGCAGAACATTGGTTATTCTACTCATTTTGTAAAAATTAATTATTTAAGGCTCCGACATCTTGAAATGCTTATTTTTTGTATGAACACGACTCTTATCTGGATTAAAATTATCGTCGATAAGCGTTTTCAATATTTGTTGAATAATTTTTATATTAGTAGACAATTTCGTCATCATATTTTACTCACCAAATAATTCGAAAGATTCTCAACATGGATTACATTTGTATAGTGTATTGCAGAAAGGACTTCACATAATTTATAAATGTATTTGTCTATTGATAAATTAATAAATTATTCATTTTGTTAATAAATAATAAATTCTCTTATCATATATTTGACAAGTGTTTGCAAAAATCAAACAGTTTTTTATCAGTATATTTGAGAGATCAAGACAAGAACTATTAACTTATTCACCATTGATTTCTTTCTTAAACAAACATCAATTATGTACTTCCATTGAAATTATAGGTTTTGCGTGATTTATGGGTTTTAATTTTTAATTTTTTTAAACTAGAAATTAATTAATTTTTGTTGCTTCATATCTGCATGAAGGTGCGGAAAAAGATTTTTCAAAAGTACGATTTTTTATGATATGATATATTTCCGAAACATAATTGTACATATCTATTGTCGTACTACGTCTTTTATATCGCGTATTTTGTCTTATTATGTCTTTTTGAACTTAAAAAGCGTAATTATCGTCGTATAATTAAATCATGTGTGGTTTATTTTCTCTCTTTTTTTTTCTTTTTTTTTTTCTTTTTTGCGTGATACCTAGATTTAAATTTTAACACAGGAGGGAGGGAGGGGGAGGGGGAGGGGGAGAGAGAGAGAGAGATGACTAAAAGACTAAAATGATGGAAACAAGTACAAGATTTATTTTCTTTCTGGTGGCAGAAAAACTAAACAAAAGAAACTTAAACATCCAAATTAAGTTGCATCAGTTTGGATCATCATGTCTACACTGCTGTGATAGTATTGCCATGCATGTCTCCATAAGTGTTGATACCATCTATGAATTTACTTCCGGTAATCGGAGAAGCTAAATTCGGGACTGATCCATTTTGTAAAGTTTCATATGTAATCAAAGGATCATAATTCTCACTCATACCATTGTCTTTGCCAGCAGATAAATGAAGATCATCTTGTTCCTCTAAATTCTCATCATTGTCTATCTCAAAACGTTTAAGATTTAACATCAAACGCCCATTTTCTCTAATGGATTCAAAGTACTCATAACTTTTCACAATCTCCTGCCGAAGAATCAGCCTACCATCACAACAGCTTGTAGAGAGAGAGCATGGCTCTTGGATCGAAAGGTTGCCCATTGGCGGTGGCAGTGCCAGTGAAGGAATTGGCGGTGGATAATCTCTCTTCTTTTCCGTTCGCCTTGTTAGTTTGAATTTGTAAGATCTTGTCGTCTCTTGAAGAAAAAAATCTGTTTCGGAGCCCATGAATACGCCACTATCAGTCCCAAGTAAATCACCGCTGGTCGATTTGGCCCACATCGACCAGGATTCAGATGCAAATGCTGATGATAGTGAGATAGAATTTGGTAGCGGTTTGTAAAATTGGAAGATGAATCTACCATCCTTTTGATTCATCTTTTGAGCTGCATCTTTGATTGCACAAGGCAACCTTATCGCCCACAGCAGAATCCATTCCACAACTGAAATTACAACTCTGAGATTGAGCAGAATGCTATCCTTGTTCAATCCCATGGTTTGGTGTAACAATGGAAAGATTGTGGCCATCTGAAAATTGCGTTCCTCCCATATACATACTCACAATACAGCTTGACAGCTTCACAACATGCCAAAAGCACAAAATGATAGCAAACAAAAGTTTAGGAGTGAGATTTTGGAAGTTCTAAGCATGCAACTGAGAAGTGGCATGGTTGATGTAATTCCTGTTTTAGCATCCGCCGATTCCATTTAATAGGGGAGAGGTCAAATTCAATTCAATTCTCTTATGTGTGATACAGTTGCAAGTATTCTAAGAATTCTACTATACTTTTGCCACTACCTAAGTTGTGCATGCTGCAAAGGGTATCGCCCGAATTTTCCTATGAAATTTTAAATAAATGGTGGCGATTTTTCTGACCCTGGTTATGAAAATGCATGACACTACCATCTTCTCTAATGATCTCCTAATGCAGTCCCAAAATCATAATGTAATCAAAGGATCATAATTCTCACTCATACCATTGTCTTTGCCAGCAGATAATTGAAGATCATCTTGTTCCTCTAAATTCTCATCATTGTCTATCTCAAAACGTTTAAGATTTAACATCAAACGCCCATTTTCTCTAATGGATTCAAAGTACTCATAACTTTTCACAATCTCCTGCCGAAGAATCAGCCTACCATCACAACAGCTTGTAGAGAGAGAGCATGGCTCTTGGATCGAAAGGTTGCCCATTGGCGGTGGCAGTGCCAGTGAAGGAATTGGCGGTGGATAATCTCTCTTCTTTTCCGTTCGCCTTGTTAGTTTGAATTTGTAAGATCTTGTCGTCTCTTGAAGAAAAAAATCTGTTTCGGAGCCCATGAATACGCCACTATCAGTCCCAAGTAAATCACCGCTGGTCGATTTGGCCCACATCGACCAGGATTCAGATGCAAATGCTGATGATAGTGAGATAGAATTTGGTAGCGGTTTGTAAAATTGGAAGATGAATCTACCATCCTTTTGATTCATCTTTTGAGCTGCATCTTTGATTGCACAAGGCAACCTTATCGCCCACAGCAGAATCCATTCCACAACTGAAATTACAACTCTGAGATTGAGCAGAATGCTATCCTTGTTCAATCCCATGGTTTGGTGTAACAATGGAAAGATTGTGGCCATCTGAAAATTGCGTTCCTCCCATATACATACTCACAATACAGCTTGACAGCTTCACAACATGCCAAAAGCACAAAATGATAGCAAACAAAAGTTTAGGAGTGAGATTTTGGAAGTTCTAAGCATGCAACTGAGAAGTGGCATGGTTGATGTAATTCCTGTTTTAGCATCCGCCGATTCCATTTAATAGGGGAGAGGTCAAATTCAATTCAATTCTCTTATGTGTGATACAGTTGCAAGTATTCTAAGAATTCTACTATACTTTTGCCACTACCTAAGTTGTGCATGCTGCAAAGGGTATCGCCCGAATTTTCCTATGAAATTTTAAATAAATGGTGGCGATTTTTCTGACCCTGTTTATGAAAATGCATGACACTACCATCTTCTCTAATGATCTCCTAATGCAGTCCCAAAATCATAAAAAAAATTGACTAGTTTAGGATTGTCTTCATCACTTGCAAATTTGAAGTGAGATGCTGCATTTAATTCACACACACGTGTTTGATAAGTTGAATTGAGCACAAATGATTTATAGATATAAATTACCCTTCCAATCTTTAATTGTCCTTACAAAATTATAATCGCAGTTTCATAAAATAGATGATAAGAATGAAATACTGGACATTGCATAACTTTTTATTCTTCTTCTTTGTGATTTTCTTTCATTTTGCTCAATTGCTCTTGAGGCTAAAATCATCTTTTTGTGCTAATTTTCTTATTTAATTTATGAGATTAATCAATATCACCACGGGTGTCAAAGGTTTGGAAATTTCTAGTACTCTAAAAATATAGAACTCAATACTCCTTGTCATTATTGCATTAAAGTGTATATAATGATCATGTTTGAGCCACATTTTTTCAAATAAATACATTCTTAAATATTGATTTGATATCAGTTCCACCACATATTTTTCAATATAATAATATTATACGTAAATCCAAAATTTTCTTTATTTTTGAACCACACATTTTTCATCAATAAACTATTTAAAAATGTATTCTAAGGAAAGTAATGTGACTCAAACAAGGGCAATGTATCCATGTTTGGATCACAATTAAACATTGGATCCCACCATGGTGGGTCTCAACTATTAATACATGTATCAGTTAAAATAGTGACTTATATTACCGAGTACTTCATACTTCGGGAGTATAGACCTATTTTTGCAAAAAGTTGAGTGTTGGGGACGACAATGTTCATGAGATAGAGGCTGGGGACAGCGACAACAATTGCTCCTTTTTTTCTTTTTTTTTTAATGATTATAGACAAATCATATTAAAACTATAATTTGATTTCTTATGTTAATTTTATAATATCAGTTTAAGGTTATAAATACGGAATTGATCTTTTAAACACCGATATCTCTCACCACCTATCATAGTGTGTCATGTCACTCAAATGCCTATCGTAAGGTAAGCAATGATGCTTAGGTGGCAATTATTTAGTGGCTAAAAAAATTAGATGAAATCTTTTTAAAAGTACGATTTTTTCTTAGGTTGATAATTAAGAAAAAGCATATATAGTACCATAAACATAGAAATATATTTATATGAAATCTTTTCAAAACACAAACCGTACATATCTCTTATTGTATTATGTATTTTTTATCGTCTTATTTGTCGTATTATGTCCATTTTTATCGACTTATTTGTCGTATTATATCTGTTTTTATCGTTTTATTTGTCATATTATGTCTTGTACTTCGAAAGCTAAGTTGTCTTCGTATTATGTCGCGTGGTATTGTATTTTCTACTTATGTTTTCGTGATACCTTGATTCAAATGTCAAAACATATATACATCAAACATAACAGATAATCTTTTTTCAACTTATTTTCAAAGAGCTAATTAAAGAGAGTGAAACTAAGAAAGAGAGACTGTATGTACTTCCAGAGTTGGAAGAAGCTAAACTTACGTTAGTAGAAAATGTTGCTGGCTATGATTATGAATATCTTAAATATAGATAATAGACAGTAGTAGTAAAAAATTAAAAATGATGGATATTTTTCTCAACTTAGTTAGAAAAGTGCATGATTCTACCATCCTCCTGTATGACTCTTAATACAGTGCCAAATCATAAAATAAATTGACAAGTATAGGATTGTCTGCAACATCACTTGCCAGTTTGAAGTGATACTACTTTTAATAAATGATGATATGTTTGATACATTAGATTCAAAAAGTGAAGTGATAAAATTTGTCGCGCACGTGTCTCTTTCTTACATGTCTCGTCTAAGTTTTTTTATGTTATATCAATATATGGATCCATGGTGCGAAAAATATAATATTTCTTTTATGCAGTATCCATTTAATTAGCACCAATGGTGGTGCCATGATTTTTGGCTTGCGAGCCTGCAGCGGTTCATGACCTACAACAATCTCCAATGCGGAAATAGGTGAAAGAGAGCGGGAGCGGCAAATATAAAACAAAACTTTAAGTTGATCATTTACCCTTGCACATAATCACAAAAATATAAAGATAACAAATACAAAATAACATTTACAATAAATGAAGAAAAAATACAATTATGCTCGAGTTAACTAAAATTTTTGAAATACTCACCATTGTCTTCTTGGAAGAGATTGAACAATTTTCTTCGTAAATGATCTTGCATTTTGTCAAATATTGACAAAAATTGTGCATAAAAAAAAATAAAGAGTAAAGAATTTCTTTTAGTTTTTGGAACTGAAAATGTTGACCTCGTTGTTTTGTAGGGAAAGAGTGGCCAACGGCTCCTAAAGCATTTCACGTCCATGTAAGCCTACTATTGCACAATAGGACAAATCGTTAGCTCCACACGGCCAACTTCCAACTGTGGAGGAGGTGGTCGGGATTACTCCGACAATCAAGTCAATAGATTATATAAATATTTGAATGTGAGACGTGTTTTAGATGTAAGCCACTTATGTAAAAAGGGGTTCGGTTTTAGGAGAGTATGTGAAAAATATAGAGCGCAAAGTTATAGTTTTGGAACTCTTAACTTGCATTACCTGTGAATGACACAAAATTATGAGCTTTTATACTAGAATGAGATAAGTAAGAATCGTTGGATGAAAAGAAACATGACCTCATTCGAATGGCCAAGGCATTTTTCCATAGGCATCAATCAATCAAATGCAATTAGTTTATAGCCCTCTTTACCGCCCTAAACCTACTGCATAGGCCTTTAGACTTGACATTCTAACTTGTTATTATTACTATTGTATTAAATTGTCACATCAATCATTCATTGAAGATTTTACATAAAAAATTCTCTGCTAAGCCCCTACTTGACTCACTTCATCCACGTAACCACGTATGCTCCACCTTCCACATGTTTGGCCTCTTCATAAGGGTTCAACCAAATCAACACATGGGCCATATGACATGAATTGTGGGCCCAAACTCGCTTACTGTGTGACTATCATGTGGTCATATTTGAAGTCTCGTTGGAAGAGGCATAACAGAAAATAAAAGGATCAATATGTGTAAAAGATGAGGTTAGGTATTTAACTTATTATATTGTCAATTTTTCCCTTCAAAAATTAGCATTTGTATCTCAAGTGAGGAAATTTATGCTGAAGTTGACGGAATTTTGCAAAAAAGATTAAATATGCAAACGGAAAGAAAGGTTGAAGACTGAAAATTCAGATTTTAAAGGTTAAGGATTAAATGTTAAAACTTCTCAAAGAAAAATGAAAGCTGAAATATGTAAAGGAAAGAAAAGTTGAGGACTGAAAACTCAGATTTTAAAGGTTGGGGACTGAATCCCAGAATTAAGTACGGCCTGGCCCCCGCGGAGCCTCTCGCCCTCCGACAATGATTTTCACCGTCATACGGGTGATTGAGAATGTGAGATCAATTCATACGCAGTGACAAGATTTGTCTGAATTCGTTACACATATTTCTTGTTCTTGCCATATTTAGAGTCAGAAGCCTGAAATTGAAAAATCTTTGGAAAAAAATGGAGTCATTTTAATATGAGTGTAATATATTTCTTGGTGGAGGACTAAGTGAAGTATCTACCAAATAAGGCTCAAACAAGGGGGCTTAGTCAACATAACCAAGTTATTATTTTCAAGAAAAATAACAAAAATGCTAGAGGAATAAATGATCAAGCAAGTTGTGCAGTATTTTTTTTTATACAACGACACCATCAAAACACAGTTAAACTCCGTACAAAGTTTCGACTCTCCCATAGTGAGAGTTTTATGTTCACGTAATTTCTGTATTTTCTTCATTAGCTTCAAAAAATGACATGACAAGTGTCTTATCTCGATGTAATTTTAAACTCGTGCCAACATCTGCTGGGTCAATATACGAAATCGTGGTCTTTGAAGGGTTGATGGATTGCAGGGTTTACCCATGAATGAAATAAAAAGTTCTAAAGTTTAAGTTGGTATGAGCATATTAAGTTTTATGCTGCATTCGTTAAATGATCAAGACAACACATATGTTTAATTTATGTTTGTTATTGTTTTGACAATGCATGTTATTAATTTATAATCAATAATATTGTGTCCCACGAGATGCAAATCATTTTATGAACGTTTTTATCCAAGCTATAATGACAATATTTTCCATTTTTCAGTTATTCTCCTTCTATATAATTAAATGATTTATGCTATTGTTACAAGGTTGGAGACATGGATAAAAAGCAGGGGCTAAGGTGCATGGAAATCAAGGGTTGAGGTGCATCCACCTCAGTCCCTGTTTTGAATCTGTCACCAACCCTGTATGAGTAGCAGGGCTCTAATTAAATTGTTAAATTGTTGTCACGTGGTAAGTGGAGGATTGAAAGATAGACTTGGCGATTTCAGATAAAGAAAGAGAAATTAATATATATGTGATGTATTTTTGGATATTTTTTGTAGTTACTAGTATTCAATATGTGTCTTGCAAGTGATTTTGTAAAGGTGATGTGAGATTTTTTTGTCTGACTATTTAAACAATTACAGTTCAATCGAAAATTGTAATTGAAATACAATAATATTGTCAACAATGGCCTTAATTTCCTCATTTAGAAAATTAAATTTCACTTGGTTGACACTTACAAATTATCAACAATGACTTTAATTTTTTCTATTTAGAACATTTTTCCACATTCTTTGTGAGTGGATACCTTGTATTTCTTTCTTTACCAATCGACTACTTAGAAGATGGTAAATCCATAGACATGTTGATTTTTTTGTAACGGGATATGTATTCTCAATTAACATTTTTGTGAGAAAAATTCTCTCATTTCATCTAGTGTAATTCAATAATTCAATCTGAACATAAGCATCCTTTAAGAAAAAAATGCAATGTAACTTGAAAAGAAGAGCAAAAGATATCTCTTATCTTCCTTAAGGTGAAATCTTTATTGGTCTTATTGTAAATAACATGAAGTGATGCTTTACCCTGGTCATATATCATACTTCAATAATAAAAAATCTTCAACCATAATATGTTCATCCCTGGCTTGTGTACGAGCTTAACTTGGTTAATCCGCATATCTATAACTCCTCAATTTCAACTACTCAGAGTCCGGTGATGAACTCACATTTTGCGCTGGGGGATTCTTGCTTCTGTCTTCCTCTTTCTGGCACTTGCATTTCGACCTCGAATTCTCATTGTTGGTCGTGTCTCCATTGTACCCACAACCATAACCAATATCCTTATCCACTACAATCTCTTAGTGCATTTCGATTTTGCCTTTCTGATGGCTCAAAAAACAAACAAACACAAAAGTATAAGAATACAGAAATCAATTGTAAAACACTGGAAGGTCAACTTGTGAACCTATACACCATTGATGAGTAGTGACTTATAAAAAATATTTTTCTTTTAAGATAATAAATACAATCGTGCTACATATACATTCTCCTATACATTAAGTTTGACACTCTTCCATATGACATCCATCAAGACCATTGATTTCTACCGCACCTATCGCATTACTGTCTAGATTTTGACACATGTGGAAAAATATCAAGAAGAATGTAACAACAACGTACATATAGATTAATTCTAATGCATAATAGATATGTTGAGAGAAACACCTTTCATTAATAATGAGAAGAACAATAAAAGTTTTAGATAAACATTTGTTAACAACACAAAAAGTCTTACACCAAATTACAATATTTAAAAGAGAGATTTCTATTTTTTCCTAGGAATAGAATTTGGACTTTGTCATTTTTTTCTTAGTGATTCAGAATAGAAGAAGTATTCAAATATAAGAGAATGGATAGGGATTTTGATTTCTAATATCTTAGTCCTGGTATATTCCTTTTATTTTATTAGAAGGGTTTCTCTTGATTAAATAGAGAAAAAGAAAACTATTCTCTCTCCCTCGCCGCCTTCTCCCATTTCTTTGACTAAAGCTTCCTTCGCTTCATAGGCAAAATTCTTCATTCTTGAAAGTTCGTTTATTAGTTCTCTTATTTTCTTCTACATTTTGAGAGACGCGACATTTAAGTCATTGTTGGATAAATTGGAACATGAATCATATTTCGTTAACAAAAATATGTTCATGCAAATAAGGATAGAGTATTGACTTACTGAAATCATGGTATGTATATAATAATGAGCAAGTTACAACTTACTCAAATGTGGAAATAAGAAGGAGATGAAATAAAGCGAAATATACGAATGCGAATCTTCTTAAGATAGATTTTGCCTCCTGCATTGGTGTTAACAAGATCAAAATGGACAAAATACACGTTTCTATAGTACCGTATTAAACTTGTTGGGCTAACAAATGCTTCACCGTGCTCTTCAAGAGCAGAAGATATTGAATACGGAACTCAAAAATAATTTGAAATTTATTTTAACAAAAATTAGAGAAGGAAAGAATTATAAATCAATTATATGAAATTGATTTGGTGTGAAAAAATGAAATTAGAATAGTTCTATTTATAGATTTTCACGTGTCTCTTCAAACGGTCACATCTTTTTGGCACAATTAAATTTAACCATTCGATCGCACTATTTTTATATTTAATAGTGTAGATTATACCCTATTAAAAGATTATGACTTTTCATCATACACATTTTTGAATAACCACAGATCTCGAAATAATATGACTCCTTGATTTGCACCATTTGCAATTGAAGAGCCGCAATTAGTTATCGCACCACTGAAAACTTTTCTAATTCACTCCAATAAATATCCCATAATTCCAATAGTAGTATGTATTGTTTAAAGGCATCAACTAGAGTCTACAAAATAATGTCACTAGAAATGTCAGAGCAAGTTAGCGGATCAGAGAAGCCCTATGTACTGGGTTCTTGTGCAGCTGAAAATAAAAATAATCATACTACATGTACAATATTTGTTGACAATCATCATTACATTTATCCATTTCAAAAAAAAAATTTAAATAGTTTTTAAAATCAACTATCTAGATTTTGCCAAATCAAACATTGTCAACTATGATTGTACAAGTAGATTAATTAAAATAAAAAAACAAAGCTTCATGTAAAATTAATTTTTTTTGCCTTTTGATATGCAAATTAATGAATAGATAACTGGTATCAATGGAGATGTTAAAATATAACATCAAAATGATGGTGGAATTTTGCAGATATTTGGTTGACTCATCTTCAGTTCATTGTCCCAATTATCTATTAAATCCACCAATAATCAATCGAAATATTTCAGCACACCAAATAAAAATTCTTTAACTTTGAAAGATGTATGTACTCAAACAAGAACTTGTGCAATTGGTGATGAAGAAAATGAACTGTAAGTAGCATGTAACTTGGCGTGTCAATGCCCAGTTACATATAGCATGACCATTCAGAAAATTGGAACCTACCAAGGATCGAAGCCTTAGGCTACCGCCTAAGACGCGTAATACTTTGAGCTGCAGGTTTTCCAGTCCTTAATATATGTACATGCATTCATTACCATATCTATCTGTTAAAACTCTAAATGCAAGTCTAACCAACGAATGAAGTCACTTAATTTTTACCTCCATAAGCTCTACAGATCCCAAAATTTCAACAATATAAAAATTTCTTGCCATCTGAATCATTCTCTAACCCAAAGCATTCCACCTTTGTTGATTTCAGGGTCGAGTAAGGAGTCAGTCGATCCCAAAACATTACCAACTCAGTTATCTAATTGCACCAATTTAAAACAACTAAACCAAATTTATGCTCATATAATTCGAACCCATTTCCTTGAATTATACCCTTTTTCATTCCATTACAATGTTGTCATCAGATCATACACTAGGCTAGAGTCACCTGTTAAGGCACTACATGTTTACGTTGCCATGTCTCATGCTGGTGTCACGCCAGATGAATATACAATTCCAATTGTTCTGAAAGCCGCGAGCCAAAATTTCGATTATGTGTTGGGAAAACAAATTCATGGGATTTCAGTTAAACTTGGGTTGGAAACTAATATGCATTGTGAAAGTGGCTTTATTAGTTTGTATTTCAAGGTGAGCAAACATGAAGATGCACTTAAAGTATTTGAGAAAAGTACTGACAGAAAGCTGGGATCTTGTAATGCTGTTATAGGAGGGTTATCGCAGGGCGGACGTGCTAAGAAAGCGGTAGTGATGTTTATTGGAATGATGAGAAATGGGATTCGGCCTGATGATATCACTATGGTTAGCTTGACATCAGCTTGTGGAAGTTTAGGTGATTTAAATTTGGCCCTCCAATTGCACAAGTGTGTTTTCCAGGCAAAAATTGAGGAAAAGTCGGATATTCTAACGATGAATTCGCTCATTGATATGTATGGAAAGTGTGGCCGGATGGACTTAGCTTCTAAGGTGTTTACAAGAATGAAGGTGAAGAATGTGTCGTCATGGACGTCAATGATTGTCGGTTATGCGTCACATGGACATGTGGGAGACGCGCTAGAGTGCTTCCGTTGTATGAGAGAATTTGGGGTAAGGCCTAACTACGTGACATTCGTTGGGGTACTAACAGCGTGTGTGCACGGTGGGACAGTCGAAGATGGAAATTATTATTTTGACATGATGAAAAATGTATACGGGATTATGCCTGTGCTACAACACTACGGGTGCATGGTGGATTTGTTTGGTCGGGCCGGAATGCTGGACAAGGCCAAGGAGATGGTGGAAAATATGCCGATGAAAGCGAATGTTGTGATATGGGGGTGTTTGATGGGTGCCTGCGAGAAGTATGGTAATGTAAAGATGGGGGAGTGGGTGGCTAATCACTTGATAGAGTTGGAACCTTGGAATGATGGAGTATATGTGGTTTTGTCAAATATTTATGCAAGTAATGGTATGTGGAAAGAAGTAGAGGGGATTAGAGAGATTATGAAGTACAGAAAACTTGCTAAGCTTCCTTCTTATAGCTTGCCAGGAGTTGAATCTGGAAACCATTAAGTTCGTGAGAAGTCGTTTGGTTTACAGTGTATCCAAACTGGATTATTTCTTACTGCAAGTAATACTTCATTGTTCATTCCCTGAGAGTTACACTTGGGAAAATTATATAACTACTAACCTTTAAAGATATACTTTCAAACTTGACTAGCTTGTGGAATTCTTTCAAAAATTAGGTGGTATTAACTAAATAGATTAATTTCACAATACCATATAATTTATGGCCACAATTACGTACTAGTCATAAATCACAAAGCATCGCTGTCGCACAGTCATAAAATGTGGGCCACAATTCCAAGTATATTTCAAAACTCTTATTTTATATACTCATTTTCAACCACACATTTACATAATAAAATATTCTGCACATAAATCTAAATTTTTTTCTTGCTTTGTAGTTACACATTTTTCAAAAAATCACTATTTAAAACATTATTTTTTCAAAGTAATAGTTGTCAAACGGGAGCTTAGTTACACATTGTACATTTTATGTGTTGCAACTTATTTATCAATCACGAGTTATCAAGCTAATTGGTTACAACTTATTTTTGAGTCGCAAAAAATATTATTCATCTCTCCTACCCCACCTGTCGACGCCATCCAAAATGTCACATCACCTCTGATCCACAACCTCCCACCACAACCACTATGCCAAAAAGAAGTTTAAAAGGGAAAAATTGGACGCTTTATCTTCTCTAATCTCTTTCTCTTTTTAATGATGATACAAAACCCAATGATTAACCTTGCACAATGATAACAATTAAACTCTACAACTTAATAAATCATGAATAACATATGGATTTATATTGATAGCCTCTCTATTGAGTTTCCGGGAACAATCTAGAAAGTTAATTAATTAAAATCGGATATAAGATACCTATTTAACATGATAAGTTGGGAGTGAGTTTGACTTGTAATTTTATAATGGATTTTGCTATTTGTACACCACCTTGTTGACAAAAAGTGTGTACGCAAAACTTTATTGGATGAAAAAATAGCGTTTTTTTTGAAATTGTTGTCAAAGAAGCTGTCAAATGGGATCTACATTGTTTTATAATACCCCCATATGGACATTTAAACTATGGGGCTAAATAGCATTGTATTAAGTTTAGCTAATGAGCTCTACGCAGACAATGCATTCAAGCATCAAGTTGAGGTACGAATTATTATTATGTCGACTCATTTGATGATGAATATTGATGCAGAAATGTGTATCTCGATCCTCTTTATATCATATTTTAATTGTAATTAAATTGATTGGAAATGCAACCTTCACATTGTGTCCTTACTCCTTACATACTTATATTTCCCAACAAACACATATAGAATTACAATTTATATGCAAACATCAGAGTTTAGGACAATTTTCAAAACCAACTATTATGAGTATCGAAAAATAAATATCATCTAAGGACATCCCTATCATTGGATAAAGCACTACAAGAAAAATAGAATTTTGCAACTAGAAGAATTTGTGCCACACGTCTTTTGCAACGTGCACCTACATATTGTAGCCTTTGATGTTGCCGTAGAATAGACAAATACGACAACAAACAATTCACGGTGTAAAAGACATCACATGCACGTTGAAGTTTTCAGCTTAATCATACCTGATAAAGAAAGGAACCAAAGAAGAGGTGAATGGTCGTGCGACGTGGCCAAGCCCTTCCTCAAAATCGGAAGAAAAGTATTAATTGAGTGACTTGTTCAAATGGAGATAAGAAAGCATTAAATGAGAGTTCTATTGAAATCAAGTGAATGAAAAGATATGAACTTCTCTAGGACATCTTAATTGGACCACCAATAATTTAGGACTTAAATTTCCTGATTAATCCATCTATTGAACTTTCTTCAAATGTGGTTGGAAGCGTGCCAATGTGGCCGAGGTGGCTTCATTTAGCGTGCTTCTATTAATTATGATGTGCTTCAAGTGTTGATTGACACACTAATCATTCTATACAATCAAATACTGTTAACTATACATATCAAACGTGAAAAGCAATTAATTACAAATTATTGCTTTGATTTAAGCCAGAAATTTGTCAAGAGAAGGAAAAAACATAAATATACGAACAAATTTTAATACCCAATTGAGAGACCACTCTAAATAATTCGGTTTTGGATTCATACATAATGGAACAATTTTTATTTTTTTTTTAAATTAATTTTTAGTTTAAGAAAGATATCATTAGACATTTATTTAGAAATTAAGCTATACATTATCTTGAACCTTGTTATCCCTAAATCCGAAAATTACTAATCGTTAATGATTTTACTACTCCTAAGGATACTCAGAAAGTGAGAAACACAATTGTAAACCGAATACAAAGGCAACATAGGTTTTTGAAATTGCACAGTAAACCAAGAGACTGGTTCCAACACTCTTTCGAGCAACGGTTCATGTTTATGTTCTTTCAACTCGAGATTATACTAGAATTTCATTTGGTTATGTTCATGGAGATATAGATGCAACTTTAGACATGCCAAAGCTTGGTTACGAACACATATTGATACATTTTAATTAGTGAATCATTGACAATACAAATCCCAAAAATTTCTCACGTACAATCCAATTGACTCTAGTGACGGGCCAACCAATTATTAACACGTATAATGACGAGGTTACATGATTTTGTAATCTTTAGCTCCTAGTTTTTGCCACATGGTAAATTATCAATATATTTTCCATTGATTGGAGGTTTGGTCGTATGCTCTAGATTTCATTTGGATATGTTCATGGAGATATAGTTGAGGCTTTAGACACATCCTCTTGTATAGTAGGTTTAGAATAAAATATTCTTTGTTAGCCTTTGTTTGACTCCCTTCATACTCATTTTCTACTACACCTTAACATAATAAAATATTTTGTATGTAAATTTAAAACTTTTCTCTACTTTTGAGTCACACATTTTTCAAAAAATAATTATTCAAAACATTATTTTTACACAATAATGACCATCAAATATGGGCTTAATTTGATTTTTTGTTGAATCTTCTCTTTATTGGGACCTATAAATACATAATGGCCTCTCATCACTCTCTTCCAATCCAATCATACCTCTCTCTTAAACAAGAACAAGCATGGAGATTAAACCAAGCCCCGCAGCAGTAATAGCCAAGAAATTATGGCACATCATAAAGACTATTCTCTACATAATGAGAAAAGGCATCTCAAAGAGCAAACTAATGTTTGATCTTCACATGATCCTTAAACGAGGTAAAATAGCAAGCAAAGCCATAGGCAACCTAAGGCTCCACCACAACTACTCTACGTTCACTTGCCAGTCGGATGAAGTTCTAACATCATTCATATCGCCCGGAGAATATGAGTTCAGCTGCAGCAATAGCCCTGTCAAGCTTAAGAATCCCCTCCACCGCCACAGCCGTTATCAAGTAGCAGAAGAAAAACGATTGGCACGAAAAGTGGGTGACATTTTAAACCATTGTGAAATGGTAGAATCATCTCCATTGACTACGCTACCAGGTTTCGGATGCAGCCCATTAGTTCGCCAATTGAGGGTGTCTGACTCGCCATTTCCATTACAAGATGCAGAAGAGAATAACCACCAAGTGGACAAGGATGCAGAAGAGTTCATCAACAAGTTCTATAAAAATTTGAAGCAACAAAAGAGAATGGCTGCCTCGGAATCTCCATCACTATACCACATATAGGCTATATGAAATTTATATTCAAGAATTTTTTCCGTATATTTATACATGGCATATCCGGTTGAGCAATTAATTCATAATGGTTTTGTCAAAGATAAAGTTCTACGCAGCTACACAATCCTTCATCACACTCCTAATATTCATCAACTTCTTGAAAATTAGTATAATGGATTTATTTTATACAAACATAAATCTAGCTTGATTGCTATTACTTTGCATTTGTATCGTATGTATCAATATTTTGCATCAAACTCGGGTTGATAAATTATTTTTAGCTCCAAGTAAAAATCTTAATAGCACAACTCAGGAGAGAAAAATTATTGATCATGTCTCAATTGGAGCAACATCGAATATGTTCACGAAAAAATATATTTCGATTTAAAACATCACAAGTGCACGGTACATTAACAAGTAATAAAGTGGATGTTGAGTTCAACTATCGTCTTACGGGAATTGATTTAGTTCAATTTATATTACTATGACCTTAACCAAAACAATAAAAATGAGAGTGTTTGTTATGATGCAAATTATAACTAAATTAAATTACGTGTGCAATTATAAGTGATTTAACTAATTAAATGCAATTAATGATTGATGCAAATTGATGTGTTCTAATAAATGACGAACATACTAGAATCGTGAATCCCCATGCAACAATCCCTTTTAACCTTAGTTTTATACTTTGACAGCACAATTGAATTTTGACGAATCAATGTTCCTATTTTATTCATCAATCACTATTGAGTAATATTGAACATTTTCTCATATATAGGGATGTCAATAGATCGAGTCGAGCCGGCTCTGCCCGTAAACTCACACGAGCTCGGCTCGCGCTCATGAAGAGTCAAGCTTGTGGCTCTTTTTTTAATATTATAAATATAGAAAAACACAAATAATTTAATGCATTTTTAAAAAAAATAATTTAATGAAGACACTTTTTTTTTTATCATATTGTAATATTTTCTATAAAGTATTAAATATTTTTATGTAATGAAGACGATTTTTTTTTTTGAAATACATTTACAAAAAATACATTTTTTTTCGATTTCTTTTTAAAGTAGATAAAATGTAAACACTCCTCCTTTATCCGGGCTAGGGAGCAGCTACATCAATTTTAAGTAGGCGGAGTTAAAAATTGTACACGAACAACTTGTTGTAACGTGTACAATTTTTTAAATAAAATTAAATTTAACGATTAAAAAATAAGAAATTTTGATTTATATAATTAATATTATTAAATCAAATATCACTTACCTGACAACGTGCAATTTCAGCGTATTTATCTTGTAATAAAAAATGAGCGTCCTGTTAATCCTTCACGTACATTAATGCTTCCAAAACATCTTCTTTCAGTTGACTCCTGATATCAGTCAAAACCCTTTTACCTACACTAAAAGCAGACACTGAAGCAATAGTGCTAACCGAAGGTGTCAGTAGATCTTTTGCAATTGTAGAAACAATTGGCCAACGTATTTCATACTTTCGCCAGAGTTCAATTACTTTTTTTGAACTTTTTTTAATTGTTTTATCTATTGGCATATTATGATTGAAGTAATCAATTAATTTGACAGGTATCGCATTTTGAGTTACGGTCGATATTTGATGAGATGCAGGTGTAGATATGGTACTAGATGAACACATTGTAGTTGCATCATATCTAAATGTATTAACGTCTTGAAATAAATATATTATTTCGGCATTATCTTCTTCAATTTCAGTCGAAGGAGTAGGTGCAGAGGGTACCTGACTAACATTCGTACTCATTCGTTCCGCATATAAATAATACATTTTACATAATATTTGCTCTAAATTTTTATAGGTGATAGGTGTATCAAGTATTAAGGTTTTGTTGATTTGATCAATTATGTATTTTGTTCTCGATATATTATAACGGGGGTCCATTGCGCATGTTAAAGAAAATAACATAGGCAGTTCTTCCTAATATTTTTTAAACTTTAATTCCATAGCAATTATAATTTCACTAAAATCATGATCATTTTTATATTTATTGAATTTGTAAGCTAGTTCATTCCAAGTAATTATGCTCGCAACGAGAAGTGAATTCAGCCATTCGAGTGCTTTATCCCATAAAGTATGTAGGAATAACTTTAGCCTAATAGCATCGTCTGAAATTCCTTGATACCTGAAGTGTTAGCACATATCCAAGAATCGGGATATATGTGTATGTGGATTTTCATTAGCCATTTTGTAGAAATGATGCCTATTCTAAAAGATTTGGATGACTTTTGTTTTCAGCTGAAAGTTGGGATATATTTCTTCTTAAAATATATTTTTTATCCTTTTATTAATATCTTTGCCCCGGTAGACTCATTCCTAACCCTTTCTCTCTAAAAATGATTCCTTCATAGGAGAAGCATATCTCCGTCAATTTTCTTTTAGTTTTGATTTTCAAAACGTCTGTTGAAAGCTCAACCTTCAATTTTAGGAATTTGTTGAATGATCAAATAAGCTCGCAATTCTTAGTTCAAACTGTTGCAGATTTCAACTTAGTTGTTTTAATTTTTCTCTCTAATTCCATATAGGCTATAGCTAATAATTTCCTGAAGTATTTGAAAAAGATACTAGAATTTTCTTTCCTTATAGATACTTCGTTTTTTAACACAAAAACTCTTTCCCACCCCAACCACTACTCTCCTCTCTTCTCGTTGATTCTTCGTTGTTGTTATTCTCCTTCTCCAGTAACTAAATCTATTTTAGTACAAGATCCAAGTAAGTTAGTAGGGCAACAAGCTATGAGTGTAAGCAATTTTGGGGCGGCATGTTATTACGGTCCAAGTTAAGAATTATCAATGGAGCCCCTATCTTGCGAGAGGCATGTTATAGATAAAGTTCTACATAGCTCATACAACTCTTCTTCACAATCCTAGCTAGCATGCATTAACTTATTACTATTACTATTCATACCACAAATAATAGTAAGTAATTATTTCCCCATAGCTATCAATAATTTTTATGTTTTGCCATTTACAATCATCATAGAACTGTTCTTGAATAATAGTAAATAATCATTGCAACTTCAAAATTTAAAAAGAACTTCGTGTTTTTTGACGAACTATGACTTTTCCACGTTGTACAGTAAGTCCCATGTAGACCTATGATAAAGAGTTGGTTGGAATGCTCTGTGGTTTAAAATGGTTAAGGCTCCATCAATAATTAAAGAAGAGTCTCTCTCAAGCATTTAAAGGTGCCTAAACGCCGCTTTCTTCCTCCACGCGTTCCATTCTCTATTAACGAAGTTCTAATCATACAATGTATACTTACCCACGCTTTGATGTTTTTGTGGTATGCACTCGCGCGCGCGCGTGCACACACACATATATATACACATGACAGATACATCTATTTCGTGTACCTAATTACTTGCATCGTCTACAATAAGATTGAGAACATATTGCACTTTTCTTATTTTTCCTTGTAAGTTTATTATGATTTTGAATTTGATTACAGGCTCATGTGAAAAAGAATTCAAAAATACACGATAAAATATGATCATCGTATAAGATGTCATAGCAAGTATCTAATAGTAATGTTATAGCAAGTAAATAATAACAGTAACAATTGCGAATAGCATAGTTTTTGGTTTTTCTTTCCAAAAATAATAATTTGCTTTCACAAATAGAAGCATTTTATATTTTCAAAGTAAAACATTCATAAATATAGTAAATATGAGTGCTTAATATCTTTGATCAGTTCAAAGTAATAATATAAAGAATTATTTTGTTTATCTTATAAAAATGATTAAAATTTAATTTTTTTTTAATTAAACCAATACTCGAGTTAGCATAGGTTAGTAAGAACAAAAGGGAATAAAGAATTTATTATTATTATTATTATTTGCCCCTCAAGGCACGGCTCAACTGGTGAATTAATCAACATTGTCTTGCTTCCAGCGGCAGGGTGGAGAGTTCGATTCCTGGTGGGAACCTACGGCCAAAAAATTTGTTATGGAGCAATTATTGTGGAAGAGGGTCTCTTATGCGCAGAAGTGTACAAGTATTGGGGGGAACCTGTGATCCAGTTGAGGCATAACCCGCGATTTACCCCCTCCAAGGTTCTAGGGACAAAGGTCTTGGGGGTCCAGGATTTAGTCTGATGTAAGTTGGGATACCTGGATATCAAAAAAAAAAAAGGGAATAAAGTACAACTCGAAACACGAACACGGTCAGAACTCCTACACAATAAACTTAAAAAAGAGTCAGAATCATAAGAATAAATTAAAAATTTCATATGCTCATGTCATCAAGCAGCTCGTAAAGTATTTGATAAATTCATGACCGCTGTTTGAACTAGCTTACGAAGATTCTCATATCTTATTAGAGCCAAATAGTATATCACACTATTTGGGAAGATGCTACACCTACATAAGGGTGTACGT
>NW_019235207.1:123290-149061 GCF_002742605.1 Olea europaea var. sylvestris
TGTAATTCGGGGTGTACATTTTTTTATGGTTTAAATGTTGATGTTGTTCAAATCTCGTTGTTCTTAATTATTTTAATCAAATACTACGTATGTAGCTGAAACTATTGGGGAATTGCCATAAGGACCCAAAAAAAGGCGCTATGAATCTGATCCTTCTCTTTTGTAATTGATGGAGAATATGGCATTAGATATTAACAATTGGAAAGGAAAAGTTTGTAATTTCCATGGACTATCTTAGGCGGCCGGAACTTGGAAGAGAACTAAGTTAATATTCCATTTCTTATAAATTGATGTGTAACCTTCTCTTTTGTAAATATGATATAAAATTCTGATATTTGAAATTTGAGTACTCTTTAACATTGTTCATTACCTTATCATATTCACTAGGAAATACTTAATCAACAAAAATGATGCAAATACTAACCTCGAGATATATTATATCAAGATTTTGTTGGAGCTCCCAAGATTGAGAGAGATAAGACAATACTAAAAGATTTTAGAGATGTAAAAAAAGCTTGGAAGATTGACGCGATGTGAAAGTTGGGGGAAAAGGTGTTTTGTTATGTATGCCGGCTAAAATATATACTTCTAAACTATGCTGACCAATTTATGTAGGTTCAGGATAGTTTAAAGACCGAAAAATATTCGAGGCAAAAATCAAGTATCAACGTAGATCTGAAGAAAAACAGTAAAAGAACACAAGATTTTTCGGTCAAAGCCCCGAGGTTCAGCGATTGATAAGATCGCCTAGTCCCCGTTGAGCATCTGTAAGGATTTAAGCTCGAATCCACTAAATCATCGGCCAAAACAGCAACTGCGAGTTACAAAATGAACACACAGTTCACCAACACAAACAACCAACAACCGGCTGCTTCTCAACTAGTAGAACTCACACAAGAGTTCATTCAAACACACTTTTCTCTCAACCAACTAAATGATCTCACAGATCAAAAGAGTAAATCCAAAATTACAGAGAGAAGAATAAAACGAGAGGAGGTTGCTCGAAAAATTACCAGAGCCAAAACCCTAGCCTTTTGAGCTCGTTTTAAATGAAAGGAGCCAATTCATTGATCCAACGGCCTTCAACATGCCACGCGTCTTCATTCGGTGAAGTTGATAAAATAAAAACAAAAAACGTGTTTTTACTTGCAATTCCAGATTCTTCTAATTTTTTGGACTATCAACCCGGGTCAGATGATTGGGCCATATATTTGGGCTGGACTTCCTCAAAATGCAGCAACCCAATCTTACAATCTCCACGTTTGCTGTCTTTTGTGCCTGCTCTTTTGTGGATTCAAACTCAAACACCTTATTTCACTTGCTCTTGTTACCTGCAGAAAATAGGAAAAATCAGTCTTCTTCAAGATTAATTAATTTTAAAAAATCAACAAACTTACTAATAGGGATTACCTTAGTTCCGACATCTGCTGGATTTACCTTAATAGGTATTTTGATCAATCTAATATCACCCCTATCAATGATATCTCTAATAAAATGGAATTTTACATCTATATGCTTGGATCTATCATGCAAAATAAGATTTTTACTTAGAAAAATAGCACTTTGGTTGTCTGAACACTGCTCCACCTGATTTTCTGTAAGTCCCAATTTACTAAGTAAACCCTTCAACCATAAACCCTCTTTAACTGATTTAGTTGTAGCTATGTATTCAGCTTCGGTTGAAGACAATGCAATCAATTTTTTAAGCTGGGATTTCCAGCTAATGCATGTATCATTTATAATATAAAAATATGCAATTGTAGACTTCCTATTGTCCGGGTTACCAGCAAAATCTGAATCTACATAACCCTTAAATCTAAGTCCATTTTTATTAGTTTTGAACATTAAACCTAAGTTACTGGTTCCTTTCAAGTATTTAATTAAATTTTTCATGCATTGCCAATGTATTTCACCTGGGTTACTCATGAATCTGCTTAACACACTCACAGCGTAAGCAATATCAGGCCTAGAGCAAACCATAACATACATAACAGATCCAACCACATTGGAATACGAAACATTCATCATTCTTTTATGTTCCTCTTCAGTTTTAGGCGATTGATCAACAGATAATTTCATTCCAGCAAATAAAGGCAAACTAACAGGTTTAGATTCATGAAGAAAAAACGTTTTAACAACCTTATCAACATAGGATTTTTGTGTTAGAAACAACTTTCTATTTATTCTATCTCTTTTTATTTTCATGTCCAAAATTTTTCTAGCTGGTCCTAAATCTTTCATTTCAAATTCAGATTTCAGATTTTCTTTAATTAAGTTAAGTGCAAAGAATTATGACCAGCAAGGAGCATATCATCGACATACAAAAGCAGATAGAAAAAATCAGATTCACCTTCTTTCTTATAATAGAAACAGGGATCATATTCAGATTTCTTGAAGTTCAAACCTTGTATAAAAGAGTCAAATCTTTTATACCCTGCCTAGGGGCCTGTTTTAGGCCATATAAGAATTTCTTTAAGAGACACACTAAGTTTCCTACCACTTCAAAACCTCTTGGTTGAGTCATATGTATGGTTTCATTTAAAGAACCATACAAAAAGGCAGTTTTCACATTGAGTTGTTCTAACTCCAAATCAAATTGTGTCACTATAGCAAGTAGGACTCTAATGGATGTATATTTAACAACCGGTGAAAAGATTTCAGTGTAATCTATTCCTTTCCTTTGGTTAAAGCCTTTAGCTACAAATCTTGCCTTAAATCTTTTATCACTAGCTTTAGTCTGACCCTCTTTAATTTTATAAACCCATTTACGATCAATCAATTTACAATATTTGGGTTTTTTTAACTAAAGTTCAAGTCTCATTTTTAAAGAGTGAGTTCATTTCATCTTCCATCGCAGCAATCCACTTAGGGGATTCTTTGGAAGAAATAGCCTCTTCATAAGAGGTTGGTTCTATGTCAAATCGATCATATTCAGTCTGATCAGATGCAAAATCAGCATACTGATATCTTGAAGGAGGTCTTATTTGCCTCATTTCTCTGTCTCTAGCAAGCTGGTAGCCCTGCAGGTCATGTGCAGGCTCTAGATGCTGTTCATCTCCCAATATTTCAACATCAGAGACATTCTGTGGTTCTACCTGATGTGGCTCTACCTCAAACTGAGCCTGGTCATTAGTATTTTGGCTATCAAAATTAATTTCTGTGATAATAAAGTCGTCTTTTCCCAATTTTTCATCATATTTTTATTAAGAAATCATCTTCATTAAAGATAACAGATCTGCTTGTTATTACCTTATAACTCCTCACATCTCTTAACCACAGTCTATAGCCTTTAACACCTTCTCTATATCATAAGAACACACCCTTCAATGATTTAGGGTCCAATTTTGACTCAGTATGATGTGCATAAGCTCCACATCCAAAAGTTCTTAGGTGAGGAATAATTTGGCATTAAATCAGACCAGATTTGTTTGGGAATTCTGTTATTTAGAGAGTTGAAAAGGCATCTATTGATAAGATAGCAGGTTGTTTTTACAGCCTCACCCTAAAAAAATTTTGGAAGGCCAGAACTGATTAACATACATTTGGTCCTTTTAAGAATTGTTCTATTTAACCCCTCGGCAACCCCATTTTATTGCGGAGTATAGCTCACAGTTTTATGTCTCATTATCCCTTGTTTACTGCAATATTGGTCAAATTCGATATTGCAAAATTCAAACCCATTATCAGTTCTTAAAATTTTTATCTTCTTACTAGTCTGATTTTCAATTAGTACATTCCATTCTTTGAAAATTGCAAAGGTATCAGATTTAGATTTTAGTAAGAAAATCCATGTCTTTCTTGAATAGTCATCGGTTGTAAGAAGATAATATTTGTAACCAGATACAGTAGAAATAGGTGCAGGTCCCCATAAATTAGAATGTATGTATTCAATGACATTTTGAGATTTGTGCAACCCTACCTTAAAAGGCAGTCTGACTTGTTTTCTCATGATACAGTGTTCACAAAAATCAATTTTTGAACACTTTCCTTCCCAAATGCCCCTTGATATGATAGTGTTTTTAAACCTTTTTCACTTAAGTGACCAAGTCTTCTATGCCACAGTTCTTATTTATCGAGATGTGTGATAGAATTCACAGAATTTTTTTGGTGAAATTATTTCAGCACCTATTACATAGATTTCATTAAGCTTAGGTGAACTGAAAATGAGTTCTTGATTTCTTGTTATATTTGTAAAGCCATTTTTAATACCAATTTGGTAATTTTCATCATCAAGAACTCCTAGGAATATGAGATTTCTTCTAAGTGCTGGTACATATCTTGTATGTTTTAACAACATGTGATGACCATTTTTAAATTTCAACAACACATTTCCAATTCCCTTCGCTTGGCATCACTCATCATTCCCAAGTTTTACAAATCCGCCATCCAGACTACAAAAGTCTGAAATGCAGTCAATATTGGGTGTCATATGAAAGGAACATTCTGAATCCAGGACCCAGTCCTGATCAGTATTTTCATATAGAGACACATAGGCAACTCCAATATTTGCTCATGCTTCTTTATAATTAGCAGCAGCTGTTAAAGAAGCATTTTCAGTGTTAGACCCATTCTTTTGGTCATTTGCCTTTTTAAAACAATCTTTAATAAAGTGACATGTCTTTCCACAGTAAAAACATTTTCTGTTACCATTGCTGTTCGCTTTCCCTTTAATTGGTTTTTTGTCTTTTCCTTTGGTGTTATTCCATTGCCTTTTGTTAAAATTTTTATTTTTGTTAAATTGGAATGATTGAAGTTACTTACTCCTTTAGCATGTGGTTTTTGATTTGATGACATACCCTTAACATGAAACATTTCTTTGTATTCAGATTTTAATTCAAATTCTTTATTCAAAAGAAAACTGAGAATTATTTCAATAGTGAGATCACTCCTACCATACTCTAGAGCATTTCTTATGTCTTTATATTTATCTCTTAGAGCATTAAGTAGGCCAACTACCTTCTGTTCATTAGAAATTTTCTCATCACAGTTTGCTAAGTCTTGTGTGATCCTATTAAACCTATCCATATTATCTCCCATATCAAGATTAGGATCAAACTTAAAACTATAGAATTGTCTCCAAAGAAAACATTTATTTGGTACAGTCTTAGTGAGGTAGTGTTTTTCTAAGACAGTCCACAATTTTACAGCAGTTTTTGTTTCTCCTACTTTCCTAATCACAGTATCAGACAAGTGTAGGAATAAAGTGCTCCAAGCTAGTTCATCTTGTTCAGTTTTCCTAGCTTCAGATAAGGTTTCTGGCCAAAATTCATCAATAGACTGAGCACATTTTAACTGTAACATGAGTGCTTTTATTTTCTGACGTCAGAGACTTAAGTCTCCTTTGTCATCCCAAATTTGGACATCTACCTTAGAGTTCATGGTGTGCAGTAGTGTGAAATTGTTCACAAGTATGATAAAACAGGTATATCACAGTGATTATTCAGTCAACAGTATGTCACAAAGATCACTGTCTTAATATTCCAATTTCAGATTATGTACAAATAGTGCTTAGGTATGATGTACATAGGAGTATATCAACCAAAATTAGACACATTCAATGTGCAAATCACTAAGTATGCAATGGAATTTAATCACATAACTTATACACGGTAAGCTATCAAAAACTGTAAACACAATGTATGTACCTTTGAGTCAATTATTCTTTGGCAGGTTAACACCTGTGAAGATCAATTTGTGTATTAGTACAGTTCACATAGAATGTACAACAATTTATCAATTGAAATATGATTTTGGTTTGTTTCGGTATCCACACATAGTGGAAGAGTTTCAAAAAGTTCTAGAAAAATGCAGGTTTCTTGACCCGAAACCCTAATCCCCAAAGTTTCTAGAATTTTCTTAGGGAACCCTAGACAGAGGTAGAGTTAGGAGAGGTTCAGTGAGACCTTAAGTTTGAAGCACGTTTTGTTACCAAGAATTATTTCTCAAGAACTGCAGATACGAAAGATACTTAAAACATCTGATTCTTTTACAAGAACACTGTCTCCTGACTACTGCAGGTACCACCACACACAGACAAAAGCAACACTGCAATAATCAGTAGGTATTTAAAAAAAAACTTATGTTTATTTCGTTACCAACACACTGCAGGGTGCAGTAAGTTCACCAAAGGATTTTAGTCAAGGTTTTAGAACCAGCAAAAACAAGAATTAAAGGACCTAGATAAAAGGTAACCAAGAAACTTCAGTTTCTTTCAACAGGTTCGACACCAATAACCTTTTGTCAAAATTTTAACTCAATAGCAATTGGTTTCTTTTCAAGAAAAATTCAAGACTAACACATGGAGTTGAAGCATCACACTAATAGTGCCAAGAACACTTCAATCATATGCGAAGAGAAAAGAAAAAATTGTTTTTTAAAAATATATGTTGGCAGATCGTAGAGATCTGTTGTTTCACTTTTCGGCCGGTGACTCGACTTCAGTTTCGTAACTAAGGAGACCAAAAAAAATATTTCCTTACTCTGATACCATTGTAGGTTCAGGATAGTTTAAAGACCGAAAAATATTCGATACAAAAATCAAGTATAAACGTAGATTTGAAGAAAAACAGTAAAAGAACATAAGATTTTTCGGCCGAAACCCCGAGGTTCAACGATTGATAAGATCACCTAGTCCCCGTTGAGCATCCATAAGGATTTAAGCTCGAATCCACTAAATCACCGACCAAAACAGCAACTTCGAGTTACAAAATGAACACACAGTTCACCAACACAAACAACCAACAACCGGCCGCTTCTCAACTAGTAGAACTCACACGAGTTCATTCAAACACACTTTTCTCTCAACCAACTAAATGATCTCACAAATCAAAAGAGTAAATCCAAAATTACAGAGAGAAAAATAAAATGAGATGAGGCTGCTCGAAAAATGACCAGAGCCAAAACCCTAGCCTTTTGAACTCCTTTTAAATGAAAGGAGCCAATTCATTGATCCAACGGCCTTCAACATGCCACGTGTCTTCATCCGGTGAAGTTGTTAAAATAAAAACAGAAAACGCGTTTTTACTTGCAATTCCAGATTCTTCTAATTTTTGGACTATCAACCCGGGTCAGATGATTGGGCCATCTATTTGGGCTGGACTTCCACAAAATGCAGCAACCCAATCTTACATTTTACCCATAGAAAAATTCGATTGGTGCAGCGAAGGTGCAACACAAATAGAAAAATCAGTTGCTAATGCTGTAGGAGATTTCAGCTCTTTTTTTGGGCAAAAACTAAGAATCAACTCAGCTGATGAATATAGCTATTTATGTTGAAGTTAGCAATGGATCATGTTCTGACACCAATAAGACTGATCCTCGTAGTGATGTGGAGCAAATAATCTACACTTTTAACCACCCCCGTAGCTTGTATTCTAATGCCAGAATGCTAAGCATTGTTCTTCTCAACTCACAAGGACCGAAATTAGTTTGCCACTGTTTAGCGTAAATTAAAAGTTAATAAAAATATAAATCACATTTCATAAGATTCACAACTTTTCAATCACATATTTCACCAATTTTTATTAAAATTTATTAAAAATCTGATTTGAATGTACACCATACATGAGCTTAGTAACAACTTGAATATAGCCAGGTTTGACAATATGTCAATCAAAACTCCAAAATTGAAACATCATGTTGGACCCAAGTCTTGGTTCATCCAATTCTTCTGCACCCAAAACAATAAATCTCGATTTTTTTCACATATCAAAACTTCCTTCTCACTTAAATTATACATACAAATATATGGGATGGCAGTAGGCTTAGGTGAAGGTCAATCCGAAGTCTAAACCAACTTTAGGTAAAATGAAATCCAAATCGTTTGGTCAGTTCGATTTGGTAAAGTTGGTTTGGGCTGGGACCCAAAATTGCACTAAATTTTTGGACCTACATACTTGGGCTTGTGCCCAATTTCGAGTTATTTTTATGACGTGCGTTTAAAATTATACAAATCATACAGATGCAAAGCACCCCTCCATTCTTTTTCTCTTTTCATGGAAAGGGCAGATTCACAACTCATCGCACACACCAAAAACAAAGCATACACAAATGAGATCCACTAGCAAAGCATACTTACATAATTACACCACTGATGAGAACCAAAGGACTTAAAACTCAGAATTAAACCATGTGTTTTTCAAAAGAGATCCGCAAGCAGTTTGCTGGTTTCCATCTGCAACTAAGATTGACCATTCGAAATTTTAAAGCTGTCACCTGCACAAGAAAGGCGTAATTATTAGATCATAATCACTGTCGAGCAAAATAAATTGAAAACAGTTTGAACTTAAGAATGACAAGGAACAGCTATAATATTGAAAATTGTCACGCAAGATAAACTAAAATTTTTTGTTATTGAATAAGCAGCATATTAAATTCTGTCTTTCTATTATTACCTAGAACTTAAGAATGGCAACGAATAGCTATGGTATTAAATAACATTACAAAATGATGCAAAGCAGCAACGGCAGGAGATGAGTAAACACACAAACAGTAAACAAATAAACAGTAAACCAAAAGATGAGGAATAATAATCCCACTTTATTTTATAGCACACATAGTAAAACAGTTAATTCACTTCTTGTAAAGCTATAACACAGATGAAAATCGGATTCGTGTTTTCATTCTCCAAAATCCAAATCTGTAATATTCAAAACGTAAAGATGGGCCAAAAGTAAATGATTAGAATTGAGATATGAACATGATGAGTTTTTTAGAGTAGAAAAATATTACAACTTCTTGATTGGTTGGCGCTATGCTAAGTGCTATTTTTTTAATTAATTTTGGATAAAACTATTTGTATAAAATTTGGTTGACAAAATGGTTTACACACTGTCACATGCATGCGGGTTCTCCTTGCATTAAAAAATTTCTGTCATGTGGTCCCTACCTGTTGACACATAAAAATTCAGCCCAAATCGAACTGCCCAAAGAGTAAAGCCCAATTGGAGGACCCCCAAATCAGATAGCCCAAAGAACGAAGTCCAATTGAACAAATCAAGGTGAAGGCCCAAATAAGGGGGCCCAAGAATGCTGTAACGCCATCGCCCAAGCTTGCAAGTCGCCCAGAATCTGAACGAATAGAGTGTTATACGGTCGCCCAGAGCTGTTATTCTATTCTCCCCCAAACCTTCAAGTCGCCCAAGGTATCAACAAACATAACGCGTCGTGGTTATCAAAAAATGCAGTTATCAAGGCAATTGTTAAAGCAGCCCTATCACGTTCCACGACTCAAGGAATTCAATCGAAAGCGGTTGAATGATGAAAGGTAATGGCAGCAGTTAAAAGGCAGTTTTCATAATAAAATGACCACTACGAAGAAAGTAGGTAGTTATAGGACGATCAAGCAGTTTTTAGAGCAGTTAATCACAAAGAGATCGTCTATGAAGTATAAAAGGGAGAAAGAACATAGAGGCAAAGGACCGAATCCAAAACTCTCGAACAGAGAACATGTAATTTTCATTTCCTTAGTTTTTTAGACTTAAACAATTTTCTTTCAGTAACTCGTGTACTTGCGCCCCTTGGAGGCACGTTATTTTCCATTTCCAATTGTAAAGTTCATCGCCAATAAAAAAAATCCATTTTTGGGACTTTGTCTCAAGAGGTTTCGTCCCTTACACAATCGTCTGATCCTTTTTAATTGTTAGCGACTTAACCCGCGCAAAACAATTTGGCACGCCCAGTGGGACAGTGGTGTTAGGTGTTGAAAGTACAAAAGGAGAAACAATATGCCTCAAAGATCCGACAAGGAAGGAGCAAGTCAGGGAGGAATCCAGTCTGTAATCGAGCGATATGAGGAACAGCATGCCTCTCCATGAACAGATGGACAAAATCAGAGCAGTAACAGTCGTTACGAACCAATGACGGAGTTGAGTCCTCGAACCATGCGTGCATTACTTGGAGAACTCACGCAAGACGTCGTTGAATAGG
Source organism: Olea europaea var. sylvestris (assembly GCF_002742605.1). Lineage (NCBI taxonomy): Eukaryota > Viridiplantae > Streptophyta > Magnoliopsida > Lamiales > Oleaceae > Olea > Olea europaea. Next base: position 133,218 of record NW_019235207.1, read on the forward strand.
TAAATCTTCGAAGTATTCATAATATGGAAAGATTTACACAAAATAGAAATGCACACTATGACAATATGGCCAAACAACTAAAAACGTTAAACGAAACAATGAATAAGTTAGTAGGCCAAATATGTCAACCGGCTATACCTCTTACAAACCACTTTCAAACCAGGACAATTGTGGGACATAATCCTTCTGTCCTAAATCCGAATCAAGGGGTAGAACCGCTTTCTGGTCCCTCTACTTCAAACCAAGGGAGTACTACAGTGCCAAATCAAAACAATGGTAATGGCATGCCTAACTTGGGGGGTAATCTAAACGTGAGAGATAATGTTCTAAACAATGGATAGAATATTCCACGTGGTAATGAGGGAACAGATGTCCAGGCTAATGGTAATGGCCCTAACTATGGTAATTTTGTTGCCAATCAAGGACCAAACATCAAGCCTCATGTAAATCAACCAGTTAATCAGCCTATAGGAATTCCATACGATCCCAATGTCATGTTGAGGAACCAGATTATGAAAATCGTGCAGGATCAGATGGCTTTTGGGGTGCGTCCTATCATTAGGCCGACGTAGACAAAGCCATATCCTGATTGGGTAGACCAAGCATATCCATGGCCTAGAGGGTACAAAGTGCCAGAATTCTCACTGTTTACCGGCTTAGGAGAGGTGTCTACTCTAGAACACATAGGGCGATTCACGTTGCAAATTGGTGATGTAACAGATTACCATAAAATGAGACTTTTTCCTAGTTCGTTAAAAGGAGTAGCTTTCTCCTGATTTATCAACTTGCCAGCTAACTCTGTTCAAACATGACAACAACTGGAACAGTTGTTTCACGCTCAGTTTTATAAAACTGAGTCTGAAGTCACTTTGGCTGATTTGGCGAATCTACGTTAAATGCTAAATGAATGGGCAGAAAGTTTTCTCCAAAGGTTCAAAACAGCAAGAAGCAAGTGTTTTGTACCTCTGCCCGAAAAAGAATTTGTCAAGATCGCACAAGGCTGCTTGAGCTTTGATTTAAAAAAGAAGTTCCAGGACAAGGAATTTCCTGACCTTTTCCAGTTGAGTGCGAATGTGATTAGGTATGAGCGACTGATAAGAAAAGATGAACAAATGAAAAATTCCAGTAAAGAGACTTATTACAGAGACCCAAATTTTGGCGTTCATACCATCGACGACGAATCATACGATCAGGCCGAAATGTGTTTGGCCGAATTGGTAAAAGGGGATACATATACCTGTCCCATAATGGCCAAGCCTAGACCATCGGGCAAAGATGAGCCCATAAGGGATGGAAACATAAAGGCTAGAACGTTCTCGTTCGATGTGACCAAAGCTGACCTTATATTCGATAAATTATATAGGGATAAGTAAATAAAGCTGAGCGATAAGCACAAATTGCCAAACCCTGAACAAATAAAGGGTAAAAAAATATTGTAAGTGGCATAATGCATGGTCACATTTGACTAACAATTGCTTGGTTTTCCGTCACGTATTGCAGGATGCCATTGAATCAGGACGAATTACGTTCGATGATAAGAAAAAGATGGCAGTGGACGAGAATCCTTTCCCACAGCCACTTGGGGTAAACATGGTAACGTCTGGATTCAAGAACAAGTTGTCAAAATTCAAATTGGTCATAGATGATGGAGAAGAGGATACTAAAACACATCCCAGTGTCTTCGAACGAATCAAAGGGAAAGAACCAAAAAAGGACGAAAACGTCCTGTGTGCAAGGTGTAAAAGGGAAGTAAATAGAGACATGGAGAAATCAGGGACATGGCAGCATCCTCATCGCCCTGCCTTCTTCCCAAACATTCAGCCTGGTAGAGGGCGAGGTACATCGTTCTATAGAGGACCGCCTTTTGAAAGGCAATTCAGACCAGCAGATACTGGAAGAACATTTAGGCCGCAACCTCGCCGGCCAAATGTATGGCATTCATTCCAGTACAGTGCAGGAAGGGCAATACCCTTCGATGAGATGACTAGGACCCAACAAAGGCGTTTCCAACGAAACGACGGACGGATGATGAGGCACCAACAAGGAATGCCACATCCTAAAGCGCCTCTACTACTCAAGGTAGCCAATCAGAACGTCCTCAAAGGTAGTAAAGAGACTGGTACAGGTAAATCAATGAAGGAACTGTCAGAAACCTCTTCTGGGAGATCAAGGTTTGAGAGGGACGAAAGGGATGAAGAAGATCCAGATCAGTCCCTTGCTATCCAATTCGGTACGTTGCCTCCTGTCGTGACCAATAATTACCTACTGGCCAATGAATTCAAGGATAAGGAAAAGGAAGAAGAGAGGGAGGACAACGAAGGGGAAGCCTGTTTGCTGGTATGTGAAGAAGGCCAGACTTCTGGAGAGGCCTACAACGATGAAGAGGACGATGGGATGACAGACATTAAAGAAGAAATCGACCTGGAAGCAGAAAGGAAAAAGAGAGGAGTATCGCGCAATACTCTGTTTAAGCAACTACATCAAGAGAGAGTTCGCGAAGTAGATTTGTTGGGGGAGCCATCTGGGCGTCCTTTCGATTTCTACGTACTGTACGGGACACCCAAAAGGAAGAAGAGAGTGCCTCGCTCTGAAAAGTATGGGTCACCTCCAAGAATAATGCCCCCTCCCACAGGTTGGATAACTGATGAGGAAGCATTAGAAAAAAAGTAAGAAGGAAGTTCAGGAGACAGAGGATCAGCGTGACATACTGCACGTCGACTTATCACAAGGGGATAATTCGACAGAACACAAGCAAGAGGTAGAAATAGAGGCTGCCGAAAAGGTTATTTTTAAACGGCCAGCCATGAAATTGACAAAACACATGAGGCCATTATACGTTAAAACTCTAGTTAACGGCGTCCCAGTGGCAAAAGTGATTGTCGACAATGAAGCAGCTATAAACACCATTCCATCTAGGATGATGAGGAAATTCGCAAAGATAGAGGGTGACATGATTCCTACAGAAGTCATCCTCACTAGCTTCAATGGAGGAGCAACTTCAGCTAAGGGAGTTATGCCATTAGACATAACTATAGGTACGACTACTAGGACCACTATCTTCTTTGTAATAGATGGTCCTACTAGTTACAACGTGCTCCTAGGAAGAGATTGGATACACGGAAGTCGCTGTATACTGTTCGCAAAATATTTCTTCTCGATTTTAAAACACACCGCAAGTGTACGGTTCGTTAACAAGTAGTAAAGTGGACTATGAGTCCAAATATCGTTCCCACGAGGATTAAATTAGCTCTAATTAAACTAATGTGACCTTAACCGAATCTAATTGAATGAAAATTCGGTTTAAATGTGAAAACCCTAATTTTGGGAGAAATTCCCAATCCGAAACCATAATTGCAAAGAAAACCCTAATTTCAAAATTGGAAACCCTAATTTCAAAATTTCACTAATCTAATGAAATAAATACGCAACTGAAATGTAAATATGCAATTTTAGAACTATTGTATTGAAATGAATTGAAATGAAATCATTAAGAACTTGAATCCCCAATTGACTATTAAAAACCCTAATTTCACAAATTCAACTAGTCGATGGAACAAAATGCCAATTCAATATTCCTAAATTATCCAATACACTCTCTCGATATATATTGAATCTACTCTTACACACCACCAGCCTATATTTCTATGGATGATGCAATGTACAAGAATGCATGACTTTTTATGAACATTTTCATGAATTACATAAGGCATAGAGGTAAGTTTCCATCCCCTATCGGACCCTATGTCGATTTATATTCTATCGAATTTATTCCCCTTCTTTCGAATGCAAAGAATAAATCATCTACAATCACATAATAATTGGCCAAATAATTATGGAAACATTCAAATCATATAAACCAAACATTTGTTCAATCGAGACTAATGTTGAATTTATGAAATAACGAAAATTTAAATCATCAAAAGGTTCATCAAATTCCTAATGAACAAAAACCCTAGCCTATAATCATCATTACAAAATCAAGAAGTTGAAAAACGAAATTAAAAGATATAAGAATACACCCGTATGGAATTTCTTCAATCCGTGTGTATAATCTTCAATCCCGTCTCGAGTCCGTGTGAAATTGAATCTAAAATCAAGTTTCTTACCTCCAATTTTGGTCTCTCCCTTCTACCTGGTCGTTCCTTTTCTTCATATGATGAATTTAGGTATTTATATCGCGTCCAAATTAAGTAGGAAAGGAGTTTCAACCAAAACGAAAAACTGCGCCCGAGGTTTCAAAAACGAACTATTCGACCGCATAGAAGGAATCTATGCGGTCGCATAGTTCAAATTATTTGGGCTCATTGAATCCCTGAAGCCTTCTATGCGACCGCATAGAAGGTTACACTATGCGGTCGCATAGAAGTAACCATCTATGTGGTTTGTTCAATTTGGTCCCTGAACTTCTTTGTTGCTTCTCTTGACTTCTTTCTTCGATTTCTTTATCTTTTCAACAAATTTTATCTTCCAATTGATGATTGATACCATCAATTCTCATGCCCCTCATTCGGCACATCTTTTGAGTATTTGCGCTTTAGTCCTCCAACTTTCAATTGTCTTCATTTCAGTCCCTCTTCAATATTTTCTTCTTCCATTTGTTTTGCTTTGTCATTGAGCTCATACTTGGCATGTTTTCACTCTCGTTTTGCATTTAGCTCAACTTTTCAATATTTGCACCTTTGGTCCTCAAACTATCAAATTGTTGCGTTTTGGTCCTTCTTTGGCTCTTTTCTCCTGAATTTCACAATTTCCATTGAATTACCTACAATGCATGAATTTAACTGGATTAAGTCACAATTCAACCATTTTATCCATGTTTAAGTCATGTTTATGAACCAAATAAGTGTGTAAAAACACACTTATCATATACCCTCGTCACTCCATCAATGCATGATCTTTTGAAATGACAAAGGTGAAGCAGAGGTGTACAGGCCGACCATAGGCCTTTTGTCGCAGAAGCAAACTCAGTGGAAAAGTTCATGTACGAAGGAAACTATGGACCTGTCAGAGTAGTGCAAGACGGGGAAGAAACTCAGGTTATCGTGTAAAGCAAAGAACCATTCTCAGTAGACACACTCACTGAGATGTTCAAACAGATGAGGCCAAATATAGTGGCCCTGGAAGAGCCAGTAATTGGCAAAAGGATAATCAAGGAATCTTGAATGAATTCTGAGTTACGAAAGCAAATGACCGACATTCAGGCCTTCAAAGCCAGACTGATGGCTTTCAATAAGGAATGCAATGACAAAGTGAAGGAAGAGACTACCCTAAAAGCGCTGAAGGACAAGTTGGCAGTATTCGAGTTAGAGCAAAGCATTGGCCGAGAAGTCAACAAAGTGGATTGTTTGGAAGAGGAAGTACTTACAAAAGAAATGACGACGAAGTGATGCGGATTGCCAAACCTGGATACGCTCAAGCACAAGACCCTTTGATCAAAGTTAGTATTGGCGATGAAAGAGAAGATCACCCAACGTTCATCAGCCAGATGCTCGACCAAGAGGTTAGTAACAAATTAATCGCTTTGTTAAAAGAGTACAAAGATTGTTTTGCTTGGGAATATGAACAAATGCCTGGTTTAGATAGAGACTTAGTGGAACATAGATTACCAACTAAGCCTAATTTTAAACCTCATAGGCAACCTCCTAGGCGTTTTGCTCCCAATGTACTCCCTGAAATTAAGAAAGAGATAGAGCGATTATTGAAAGCAGGTTTTAGAAGAACAGCCAGATATGTTGAATGGTTGTCGAATATTGTGCCAGTACTAAAAAAGAATGGTAAACTAAGGGTGTGTATAGACTTTAGAAATTTAAACATAGCTACGCCCAAAGATGAGTATCCAATGCCCACGGTGGATTCTTTAGTAGATTCAACTGCCGGACATGTCATGTATTCTTTCATGGATGGGTATTCAAGGTACAATCAAATTTATATAGCTGAAGAAGACATACACAAAACTGCCTTTAGATACCCTGGGTCTCTAGGATGTTTTGAATGGGTGGTTATGCCTTTCGGCCTAAAAAATGCAGGGGCAACTTATCAAAGGGCTATGAATTTAATCTTTCATGACATGATAGGCAAGTTTGTTTAGGTGTATGTGGATGACATAATGGTCAAGTCCATTAAAGAAGATGACCATTTCGAACAGTTAAGATGTTCGTTTGAACGAATGAGGCAATATAAGTTAAAGTTGAATCCCTTAAAGTGCGCATTTGGTGTTAATGCAGGGAACTTTCTTGGTTTCTTAGTACACAAGAGAGGGATTGAACTTGATAAAAATAAAGCGAAGGCTATCTTAGAAGCCAAACCACCTAGCAACAAAAAGGAGTTGCAAAGGTTTCTAGGCCAAGTAAATTTTCTAAGACGCTTTATTTCTAACTGTGCAGGGCGAACTAAAATCTTTTCGCCGCTATTAAAGCTGAAAAATCAGGACGAATTCGTCTGGAAAGAAGAACATCAAAAGGCTTTTGAAAGCCTGAAGATATATCTATCAAGTCCACCAGTGTTGGTGTCACCAATCCAAGGACGACCGATGAAAGTGTACGTGTCGGCTGAAAAAGAATCAATAGCTGGAATGGTCGCGCAGGAAGACCAAGTTGGTGAAGAAAGGGCAATTTACTATTTAAGTAGACGGTTAACTAAATGTGAATGCAATTACTCTGCTGTTGAAAAATTATGTCTTGCGTTGTATTTCACATGTACAAAACTAAGGGCTTACTTTCGGCCCGTAACCGTTTATTTAATTTCTAAGGTAAATTTAGTTAAGTATATGTTTTCGCGCCCTATTTTACATCAAAGGGTAGGCCTTTGGACACTAGCTTTATCGGAATTCGAAATACAATATATATCTCAAAAGACAGTCAAAAATCAGGCTTTGGCTAACTTTCTAGCCGATCATCCATGCCATGACATACCTGAAGAAATCAAATTAGAAATCAATTCGTTCGAATTAAAACCTTGGGTGTTGTAGTTCGATGGGTCAAAGACCTCTAAAGGTACAGGAGTAGGAGTAGCGTTGATTAATCCTTTAGGGATTTGCTACAAGTTTGCATTCACCTTAGATAGAATGTGCACCAACAATCAGGCCGAATATGAAGCCTTAATTGTAGGCCTAGAACTAATGATAGATATGGGAATAAGAAATGTGATCGTTAGGGGCGATTCTCAATTGGTGATCCATCAATTGATCGGTGATTTCAAATGCCAAAGTGATTCCATTATAAGTCAATACGAGATCGCCCAAGAATTACTAGAAGAATTCGATCAAGTAGAACTCCAATGCGTTAATAGGATATATAACGACATGGCAAATGAGTTAGCCCAAATGGCATCAGGGTACTCAAAGGTTTTGAATTGGAAGTCTACTTGTGAATATGGAATCATATTGCCTGTGATTCAAAGAAGGGCGAGAAAAATTGAACTTCACTGTATACAAGATGGAGACGCAGTGGATTGGAGAACAGAGATTAAAGGGTTCCTTAAAGAACCTAATGGAGGAGTTCACAGGAAAACAAAGCTATGTTTGCTGAATTACACACTAATAGATGAAGAGTTGTTTAAGAAACGCTCTGATGGTGTATTACTAANGTTTATGGACAGGAGGCCGTTTTGCCTATGGAAATCAACGTGCAATCTATTCGAGTGTGCTTGCAACATAAGTTGAATGATGAGGAATATGCCGAATCACTAGTTCAAAATTTGTTGAGTTTAGACGAATTGAAGTTGGACGTCTTAGATAGGTTACAAGTTCAAAAGCAAAGAATGACTAAGTTTTATAATAAAAAAGTCATAGCCAAGTCGTTCAACTTGGGCGAACTAGTTTGGAAGACGATACTCCCTTTGGATACCAAGGATCCAAAGTACGGGAAGTGATCGCCCAATTGGGAAGGATCATACAAAATAAACAGTGTGTTGCCTAATGGAGCGTACCACTTGGAAGATTTAGATGGCACCAAGCACGTAAGATTCATTAACGGCAAATATTTGAAAAAATATGTTCCTTCTTTATGGGAATGTGAACAGATAAAAACATAACCAAACATTCTGAAGATCAAAAGATAATAAAGACAGAGCGAAATACGTTCGAATAAAGTTCTTTATTATCAAACGTTCATTACAAGAATACAAAAGATACAAATGAATGGACGTGATACAAAATACAACTAAAGTAAGATGATCTCCTGATTGATCGCTGAGTAAGCTTCACACCGCCTTCCTAAATGCATCGCTGCAATGGTGGGATTGACGAGTAAGAGGGTGTACTGGCCCCACCGCCTTCCTAAATGCATCGCTGCAATGGTGGGATTTCCGAGTGAGAGGGTGTACTGGCCTCACCACCTTCCTAAATGCATCGCTGTAATGGCGAACAAAGAGGCTGAGAAACACTCTCAGCAGGCAAGCTGAGAAGCACTCTCAGCAAGCAAAGTGGCCCACAAGCAGCCCAAAAATTGCCTCCCATTATTGACTCCTTGTGAAGAACAAAGAGACGATGGGAAGAATTTTGCAGGAAAGAACTTCGCTGCTGGCCAAAAAATATTTTCTATACCTCCCATACCAAAGGTGACATCAAAGTAAATATAAGGCGGACGGACTAAACAATCCATTTTTGAATCAGGTTGATCGTCAGAATACCAAGAAATGGCGGCAAATTGATTTCGAAGAAGAAAATGAAGAGATGAAGATAGAGGATGAAAAATGCGAAGCATTTATAGGGGGTGAAGATGAAGAGACAGAATATGAACAGCCACATTTCTGTCTAATAAACGGAATTGAATAGCCCTAAGTTTTGGGAACAGTAGTGGGAATATCAAAAGGGAATGGACAAGATTCTTAGTGCAAAGCAGTTAAGTGCTTAAAGAATTGATGACTAAAAAATAAACGTCAAATAAATACACAAGAAATTAATGTTCATTAATGATAAACAAAGTTACAAAGGGAAAAATCGAATTACAAAATAAAAAAGACATCGTGTGTCTTAATTACAGTCTACCCCATAAAGAACGAATTCGTACCCTAAGTTTTTCCCAATCCTCGTTCTGTCGAGAGGAAGTGATGTTCAATTCAGCCACGACGTTATCATCATCAACTTCCAACTTCTTGTACTGCTCGACCAAGGACTTAGTTCGCTCAATGCCCTGGGAGGCGTTGTGCTTTTTGGCAACCATCCTCGCCCTGCAATCGTCCATTTTAGCTTGAAGTTCCCTCATCTGAGCAGCCAAGTTAACCATCAAAGAGTCCTCAATCATGACTTCGGAGGAGATTTCTTTCAACTCGTCCTCAGCCTTGTTAATCTCCATACGCAAAGACTCTTCCTCAGCTACGGCTCGAAGATATTGAGTACGCTTGGCCTTTAGTTCAGTATTCTTGGCCAGCATAGAAAGGACCTCGGAGTGGATAACCTTCAACGTCGCTTTAAAATCGGCAGAAAGATTGAGCGACGGAAGCATCAATGCTTGCTCCAACTTCGCACTTAAGTGCTCAAGTTCATCCTTGTGCCTGGCAGCACTAGCCCTTCCAATATCCATATCCATGAAGGATACGTACTCAAGTATCAATTCCTTCAGGAACTTCAAGCCTTCCTCTGAAGAAGCAGCAAGACGATCGGATGGAGCAGGGCGAAACGTCTGAATTTGCCCCCAGGAAGCGAACAAGTCTTGGATAGAACGCACAATCCTGTCAGCATCCTGCAAAGAAGACTGCCAATATTGAAAATCCTCACTACAACGAACAAGGTAGAAATAGAAATGAAGCAAAAAGAAAAACTACCTTGTCGACAATCGTAGAAGATGGCGTGCCCTCAGCTAAGCTTGCCACCAACGGCTCATCCATTTGTGAGGACTTCCCCTTGTCCGAGCGAGAAGATGTTGCCACAACGGGCGGACTCATAGGAGTATCTGCAAAGCTCAAGAGCAACAAATCAGAAACCAATAGCACGAGCAAAGGTAAGACATCAAAAAACTGAATTACTTTCTGCTTCGATGTTTGGGGGGTCGACGCCCTGGGAAGAAGGTGGCTCATCCATGGGTTGTGATGAAGACTCTGGGACTGAAGATGCATCTTTAAGCATGGTCCCCTGATCAACCGGTTTGGATGAAGTAGCCTCAGCAGAGGATGATGGAGCAGGAGTTGTCGATGCCAAAGCCTTTGAAGGAGAGGCTGAGCTTTTCTGAAAAGTCCAAAAGATCATCAATACAAAGAAAAGTTTCAAATGTGGAAAAGCATACTCGTAAATAGACCAATTTAATTACCTTCCTCCTGACGATAAGAGGGGCATCATCATCATCATCATCATCATCATCATCATCATCATCAACATCATCCTCCAGAGTGGGAGATGCTGAGGTCGGCCGTTTGCGACTTGGAGCACTCTTGGCCGTAGTAGGCCTGGCAGGGAAAGAAGAAGATGGACGAGCAGATTGTTTAGTGCGACGAGAAGGAGAGGGGCTCCGAATAGACAAAGGAGTGACCAAAACAGGAGGAGGAGAAGAAATACTCGGTTGGTCTAATGAATGAAAGGCACGATTGGCCTCAGTCACAAATAATCTGCACTTCACCGATGGCCAGAGTTGTTCAAAAAGAGGGTGAGTAGCAGGACAAGAATTAAAAGGGGCTAATGAAAAGTGGCTCCATAAATGGAGATTGCGAGCGTTTATAGCCTCTGCTTCCGCCTTATTAATGGTATGAAAACGGTCAATTAAGTTCTTCGAATAGCAAAGAGGAACAGGCCAAGTTTGGCCAAAACCAAGCTGACGAACAAAAAATTGGGGAGCATAAATTTCTACCCCCGCTTTGGCATTGGTCCCAGTTAAGATATCATGGAAAAGCTCCCTCCCGGTTAAAAATTGGATCCAAATGAGCAGAGAGGTGCTCGCGCTATCTATAGTGGAAGTGGGATGTACATAGTTTGGAGTCAAGAAAGGAGGGAAAGGAAAAAAGGAAGAGATTGAATTTAAAGAATAAAAGAAACAAAAAATGTCCCTTCTGGACATATTTACAGGAGTTAGGGGCTCCATAGCTAGCCCGTAACAGCTAGCAGAAGGATAAGAAATGGATGGAGCACCAAGCGATGGAAAATAGGATCTCAACCACAGTTGAGTAAACCAAAGAGGTCCACTGCCAGTGGGAGATGCACCATTCTTCAATTGAGCTTGAAGAGAGGCCATGCCTCCATAAAGGGCAGCCAAAAACAAAGAACATAAATTCAAAAGCCTGCCACGCGCCAATTCGTGCGCTATGGGTAAATAACTCAGAGAAGGCTTTATACTTGGCACGCACAAAACATATTTACAAAGCCAAACTAAAAGGAAGGCCACTCGCTTAGTATGGGTAGGCTCAGCACTCGAATGATTGTGGAGGGTCTGCAGACTTGAATAAGAGTCGGTATAACTTTTACCAAACTTTGGGGCGCCACCAGAAACTAAGATACCTGGGAAAATGGTATCGCCCAAAGGTGGTAGATTCACCAGGGCCCCAACATCCCTTAACGTAATAGACATGGGGCCAAGAGGAAAAATAAAGGTGTTATACTCAGGGGACCAAAAACTCAAAGCAATCGAAAAGAGCGCTGAATCAAAAGCAGGGGGGCGAATAGAGACTTCTAGCAAGTCAGAAATCCTAGCGCTATCAAAAAGTGCCTTGGTAGGACCATGACCCACAAGGCGAGTATGCCACCTACGAAAAGCTACATCAGATTTAGGCCAAGTGCGAATACCTCTTTCGCGAAATGGCCCCAGCGGCAGAGAGTTTAGAAAAAGAGGGCCATGAGTGCAAGGAAACAGCTGACCCACCGCCGCCTGTTCAACTGCCTCCGCATTGTTGAAGAAAGGACCCAAGTAAAACTCATTACGTCCAACGTCGGCGGGCGCGAGAAAACTTGGGGTTATGTATGGGCGACTCAGAAGTTTCTGAAAGTCATCAAAACTAAAGGAGTCACTAACTTGAGATTGTGAAGCAGCCATTGGAGGAGGAACGAAGCTTTTCAGGGTTACGTAACAAGGAAGCAAAAGATGAACAGTGAATCGTGAAAGAGATGCAAAAAATATGAGGCTTGGTTTGGTAGCAGTGAAATGACGTGTTTGGGGTTTATAAGGGTTTGCAAAACGACGCACCTTTTCAAGTTATAGAAGGAAACAATAATTGAAATTCTTGGAAATTTCGAACGTTGCTGGAAACACAAAGTGAATATGGCAAAATTCAATAATTATTATTAATTCTGCCATATTGGCGGATAATTGTTGACACATAAAAATTCAGCCCAAATCGAACGGCCCAAAGAGTAAAGCCCAATTGGAGGACCCCCAAATCAGATAGCCCAAAGAACGAAGTCCAATCGAACAAATCAAGGTGAAGGCCCAAATAAGGGGGCCCAAGAATGCTATAACGCCATCGTCCAAGTTTGCAAGTCGCCCAAAATCTGAACGAATAGAGTGTCATACGGTCGCCCAGAGCTGTTATTCTATTCTCCCCCAAACCTTCAAGTCGCCTAAGGTATCAACAAACATAACGCGTCGTGGTTATCAAAAAATGCAGTTATCAAGGCAGTTGTTAAAGCAGCCCTATCACGTTCCACGACTCAAGGAATTCAATCGAAAGCGGTTGAACGATGAAAGGTAATGGCAACAGTTAAAAGGCAGTTTTCATAATAAAATGGTCACTACGAAGAAAGTGGGTAGTTATAGGACGATCAAGCAGTTTTTAGAGCAGTTAATCACAAAGAGATCGTCTATGAAGTATAAAAGGGAGAAAGAACATAGAGGCAAAGAACCGAATCCAAAACTCTCGAACAGAGAACATGTAATTTTCATTTCCTTAGTTTTTTAGACTTACATAATTTTCTTTCAGTAACTCGTGTGCTTGCGCCCCTTGGAGGCACGTTGTTTTCCATTTCCAATTGTAAAGTTCATCGCCAATAAAAGAACACCCCTTTTTGGGACTTTATCTCAAGAGGTTTCGTCCCTTACACAATCGTCTGATCCTTTTTAATTGTTAGCGACTTAACCCGCGCGAAACACTACCATTCTATTGTGAGAGTGTGTAAAACTTTTAGTACAAATGTGTTTGTACATGTAGCACCATCCATTAACATTTATCTTAGATGATGTTTTTAGCAAAACAGTGTAATGACTAGTAGCTATGATATTCATATTTCAATAACTGTTAAGGTATATTGTTTATTTTTTATTATGGCTAGACGATCCTTGATCTTAGTAATCTAAACATATATGAGATTATGTCTTTTTTCCCACCTTCTCTCATGGAGAGATATTGCCTAAAGGCAGCCTCAGCTTGGCAGGATGGGAATGGAGGTTTTTTTTTGGAATAGACATCCCAGAAGTTGGTGCTTACTTGAAAAGCACGATAACTCTATAGCTTGGTGCTGGCCTACAAGACTTTCTGATTCCCGGGCAAGGAGGCGCCAAGGTTTCTTTTGTCGGCTGATTCCCCTTTCGTCAATGGACAGCTTTCCATTGAGAAGAGGATCTTGTTTGGAGCCGATTTTTTTAGGTCAAAAGATGAATTTTTTTTACCGTTATCTTTCAAGGCGGGTTCCAGCTGTGAGAAACAAAGTCAACAAAAACGGTTGAAACAGATGACCAACGGTACAAGAATTTACACTTAAAATTGGCTCCAAATAGGGGGGCATATTACGTTGGAAAAAAAAATTTTGAAGTTTTAATTGTTCTTATTGATTTTGAGCAATAATTTTCATCAATGTTTCAGTTTCTTAGTGTAATCAATTAATTTAAGCATGTAGATTAGTGATAAACTTGAGGACTTGACATTGATTAACAAGCCAAGAGATAATCTTTACAAAGATACTCCCCAACACAAAGATGCAAGTAACTCCAAATTTTTCAACCACATTTCGCCATGTTTGGTGTAGCCAAAAATTAAATTTTTAGTACATTTGAATAAAAGTTGAAGAAATGTATATTTGAAAGTTGATATAGATATAGGTCCCATAAAATGTGTAACTGAAAATAAGTTTGAAGAAAAATTAATTAAAAAAAAATAAGGGGCCAAACATATACTAATACATTGAATTGAACATCACTTATAATAAAATAAAAGAACAAATTTATAAGTTATCATGTCCAAATTTGTTCGATCAAGTTGCAAACCCTAAAATTTGCATCGATCTTAAGAGTGATGAGTAGATTTTTCAAAATAGGCGGCCGGCCCATTTCGATGCCTGATCTGGATTTGAACGTACAAGTAACATTTTCAAGAGGACCTGATATGGTCCGGTGTGTCCGCCTAGTTTTGCACCTTTACTTGCTGGTATTCAAAGCAAGCCAGAAAACAGGGACTTTTGGCATAATCTTTACACGGTGGATGCCTAAAGAAGTTAAAACAAAATTATTTGTGTCATTACTTTGTGGGTACAAAAGGTGCCTAAGATTGTGACCTGAGTTTCCCCAAAGGGCAAGTTGTGGTGACTCAGATATGGATGTCTTCAAAATCTAACCTTATCCTCTTTCCAAGAAGAATGACATGGCTAAGAAATTTAAACCACATGAAAATGACAATGACAATTCTAAGGATAAACAACCATGTGCAAAACAGTGTAAAAACTAATAACAACCGTCCAATCCTCCATTAATAGCTTTATAATATTCACCAGAAACTTATTTATTTAATTAAACAGGTCAAGTCAGTACACTTGTGTGTGTGTATATATATACTTCTTCGAGTGATGCCTGGTTAAGTTCAAAGTCTCTCATCTTATGATAAAATAAATATCTTTTTCCACTGCCCCTTTTCGTGTTTTTCTGCTCGGTTGAGTATTGCCATAGTTAGATTGTTGTTGTTCTTGTTTGATCTTTGCACTTGATGGGTGAATCAAAGCAAATTTATGAAGCTGTTGGCTTGAAGAAAAGTGATAACAATGGGTTGCCACACATCAAGTGGGCGATCTTGAAAGGTGGAAGTGAAAGTTCTGAATCCGAATCCATGGAATCCGATTCATTAGACTGGGCTGAAGTTGCATCGTCATCATCATCTTCATCGCCTTCACACGGGCCTCTCTATGAATTATCTGACCTCATGACCTATCTTCCTATCAAGTAAGTTAGATATATATAAACTCCCCGTAGTTTGAGTTTTCTACTTGCTTCTCCTCATAACATCGACAAAATAGATAACCGTCAAAAGATGCCTCCATTTCTCCCCATGTAAGCTTTTCGATGCTCTAGTTCAGAGTAACAAGAAAGTCAACAATATAAAAGAATGCTATTTAGCACCACTCTATGAGCCATAATGTGACATATGTTAGTTCTAATTAAAAGGAGAATTAATTAATTAAAATGGCAGTTCCTTTTTCATAGACTGCTCATGGCATAGAAAGCAACTCTAGTTAATACTTGGTTATCAACTATCTACCCTTTTTGGCCATAAAAATGATCAATCGACCCTAGAAATGGACCTAGTTAAGATTAATACATGCTTCTGAACTTAGCCATTTAATGGATACTTTCTTATGAGCAAAATTTGTGTGTGCTTGCGCTCGTAGGAATATATATTTATATATGTTGTGCACATGTGCAGGAGAGGTCTATCGAAGTATTACCAAGGGAAGTCGCAGAGTTTTGCATCTTTGGCAAGTGTGGAGAATCTTGAAGACCTTGCAAAGGAAGGGATTTCTTATGGTAAAAAGTTGAAATCATGTAAAACCTATGTAGGGAATCTGAGTGGTCGAAAATATGGTCCCAAGGCAAACATAGCAAAGAAAGAGCTCTTCAAGAGGCAATTTAATTAGTTAATAATTACACAACTCCTTTTCAGCTCTAAATATAAATTTATAATGTTCTAACCACTTGGGGCTGCCTAGAAGTTTATTGAAACGAAC
>NW_019235207.1:154540-157766 GCF_002742605.1 Olea europaea var. sylvestris
CCATATAAATTATAAAGTGATAATAATTTTATTAGGAATTTTTACGTCCAAAAAGAAAAATAATTGACATCATACACATAATTATTTTTTTGAAGGAAATGATGTAAATTATATTGAGAAAATTATCACGACAAAATAATAAATATTAATAAAATAATTGATTTTTTAAAAGAAAAAACAAGTTATGCGTATTTTTTAACACATACGTTTGATGTGCGTTTAACTATTTTCGATATTCATTTAGATCATTCGATGTGTCTATGATATAGTTCTCGAAATGAGTTTCGAGAAAATATCGAAAATTTATGCATTCGACTATAA
Organism: Olea europaea var. sylvestris; assembly: GCF_002742605.1. Lineage (NCBI taxonomy): Eukaryota > Viridiplantae > Streptophyta > Magnoliopsida > Lamiales > Oleaceae > Olea > Olea europaea. Next base: position 154,862 of record NW_019235207.1, read on the forward strand.
TACAATCATCGATGAATTTATAAAATTAGCTTGACATTGAAATTCTTAATTTTTTAAATGATGTCTCTTTTGACATTAAAAAAATTTAAAAATTTATTAGGAAATTTTTTAAATGACGTCAAAAATTATTGTCGCGAACAAATAATAAACATTAATAAAATAATTGATTTTTCTTAAGAAAAAGACGAGTCATACGCATTTTTTAATACACACATTTGATGTACATTTAATTATTTTCGATATTCATTTAGATCATTCGATATGTTTATGATATAGTTTTTTAAATGAGTTTCGAGAGAATATAGAAAATTTATGGTAGACCCCATTTATAAAAAGCTAAATAAATCCCCACAAAAAAAAACACAAAAAAACAAAAGCAACTCCGTGCGTCACGGAGCATTTTTGCTCCAGGCACCCAGCAAAATTCTTTTTTATTTTTATTTTTTTTAATCATTGGGTGATACATAATATTATTATTATTTTTAAAAATAATGTAAATTATATTGAGAAAGTTTGTCGCGAAAAAATAATAAATATTAATAAAATAATTAATTTTTTAAAGAAAAAAGACGAGTTATACGAATTTTTAACACACACGTTTGATGTACGATTAATTATTTTCGATATTCATTTAAATCGTTCGATGTGTCTATGACATAATTCTCGAAATGAGTTTCGAGAGAATATATAAGATTTATGTATTCGACTACCGTACAATCGTCGATGAATTTATAAAATTAACTTGTTATCGAAATTCGTAATTTTTTAAATGATATCTCTTTTGACATTAAAAAAATTTAAAAGTTTATTAAGAAATTTTCTAAATGACGTCAAAAATTATTGTTGCGAAAAAATAATAAATATTAATAAAATAATTAATTTTTTTAAAGAAAAAGACAAGACATACGCATTTTTAACATAATTTGATGTATGTTTAACTATTTTCGATATTTATTTAGATCATTCAATATGTTTATGATATAGTTCTTCAAATGAGCTTCGAAAGAATATAAGATTTGTGATATATTTTTATAAAAAATACTAAATAAATCACCTAGTAAAAAAAAATTGACAAAAAAATAAAAAATAATAACAACTCAATGCATCACGTAGCAATTTTGCTCCAGGTAGGAATTCCTTTTTTTTTTTTTTTTTTTTAATTTTTTTTTTTTTTTTTTTTTTTTTTTCCCCGGGGGGTTTTTTTTTGTTTTCTTTTTTCTTTTTTTTTCCACTGGGTGATTTATTTTGTTTTTTATAAATATCTACCATAAATCTTCTATATTCTCTCGAAGATCATTTCTAGAACTATATCATAAACACATCGAATGATCTAAATGAATATCAAAAATAGTTAAACGTATATCAAATGTGTGTGTTAAAAAATGCGTATAACTTATCTTTTTTCTTAAAAAAAATTAATTATTTTATTAATATTTATTATTTTTTCGCGACAATTTTCTCAATATAATTTACATCATTTTCTTAAAAAATATATTATGTGGTATGACGTAAACTATTTTTTTTGGACCTAAAAACTTAACATGCGGCCTGAATGAATAGTAATTGACATACTGCCTATTTTATTGTAGTAGGGATAATATATAATAGGGAATGAACATGGAGTTACAGTAAATTACTTGTTTAAGTCAACAATGGAAAGCAATAAAACAGTCGCATTAATTTCATTTCTACAGATGAACAGTAGAAATAATTAAAGCTTCTTTTTAGTGGAAATAATGCTGAACGAGTTTAACTACAATAGGAAACTAATTTAGTGTGAAAGCTCTGCCTCAAGATGAATGGTAATGTTGGCATCCTCTCTTTTAAGATAAAAGGGGATGCAACAACATTTATATAATTTGCTAAATTTTTTTTTTTTATCTTTATTCTCTTTTGCTAGCATAAATAAGAAAAAAAAATTCCAAAAGAAAAATGGAGAACTTTAGAAACAATTAACTTCCTTAATTTAATGATCAAAATCAAATATTAATTCTAATCACATATTATGGGACTAACGATTAATACCCATTTATTCATCATTCATTTCTATTACAATATTAATTTAGCAACTTATTATTTTGTCCGAACAATAACAGAGTATCCCGCAAAGTATTTCAAAATGATAAATGTCAGGATAATTGCATTCACACCATAATTTTTATTATTTGCATGATATATTAAAATTTGTTTCTACTTAGCAATCCTAGCTCGCCATTCCTATCGTCCCCTTGTCCCATAAACCTCTTCTCAGACTAAACATGAATATTACAACTAACTGAAATGATATATAATTCATCTACTAGCTAACATTGACATTGGACAGATACAAGGGCAGAAGCCCAGGTCTAGTTTTAAAGGCCTGTTTGGGCCCGATTTTTTCACCAAAAAAATTGATTTTTTGACCGTTATTTCACTATTCCAACCATCATATTTAACTTCTTTTCTCACAGGTGGACCCCACTTTTCTCCTAATGGTCAAAAAATCAATTCTCAAAATCACTTCCAAACAGGCTCTAAATTAACTTTTTGTGTGTTTTTATACATAGTCCTAGTAAAAATTACAGTTTGTGTAAACAGATATGGTCCAAGTCCTAACTCTAAATCCATTCTTGAAAAAGACACGAAGTGTTGTAATTTTAAAAATTACCCCATCTTTCGCATTCTCTCTCAACTCCACGGCTTCATATATAGAGCTAATCTTTTCTTATTGTAATTAACCGGGCTTTAGTGGAATTCATGTTTATTTTATTTTTTTAATTTGAAATTTAGACATTGGTTAATAAGTTAATAAATTCTTGTAAATGTGAAGGTAATAAACGTGTGTTAATTATTAGTGCCATGGTGTTTAAATAATCTTTTTAAAAAAATCAAGAAATCTAATCTATAATATATTAAATATCATATC
>NW_019235208.1:0-2258 GCF_002742605.1 Olea europaea var. sylvestris
CGGTGTCCGTTTTGGGCCCATATGTACTTTTTGAAAATGAAGCGACCGTTTTGGATTGAACTCACCACTTCGTCGTGACGTACTAGGGATTTTGGCCATTTTTCGAAGGATAGTGCACTTGCATATTCAGAACGCTTGGAGAGTCGACGGACGAAGAATTGAGCATAACCTTTGCACACGGTGTCTGTTTTGGGCCCATAAGTACTTTTTGGAAATGTAGCGGTCGTTTTGGATTGAACTCACCACTTCGTCGTGATGTACGAGGGATTTTGGCCATTTTTTGAAAGAATGAGCAATTGAATATTTGGAACGCTTGTAGAGTCAGCGTACGATGAATTGAGCTTAACTTTTGCACACGGTGTCCATTTTGGACTCATAAGTACTTTTTGGAAATGTAGCGACCGTTTTGGATGGAACTCACCACTTCGTCCTGATGTAGGAGAGATTTTGGCCAGTTTTTAAAAGTATGAGCACTTGCATATTTGGAACGCTTGGAGAGTCGGCGGGCGAAGAATTGAGCGTAACTTTTGCACACGGTGTCCGTTTTGGGCCCATAAGGACTTTTTCGAAATGTAGCGACCGTTTTGGATTGAACTCACGACTTCTTCGTGACGTACGAGGGATTTTGGCCAGTTTTTAAAAGTATGAGCACTTGCATATTTGGAACGCTTGGAGAGTCGGCGGACGAAGAATTGAGCGTAACTTTTCCACACAGTGTCCGTTTTGGGCCCATAAGGACTTTTTCGAAATGTAGCGACCGTTTTGGATTGAACTCACCACTTCATCGTGATGTACGAGGGATTTTGGCCATTTTTCGAATGAATGAGCACTTGCGTATTTGGAACGCTCGGAGAGTCGGCGTACGATGAGTTGAGCTTAACTTTTGCACACGGTGTCCGTTTTGGGCCCATAAGTACTTTTTGGAAATGTAGCGACCGTTTTGGATTGAACTCACGACTTCTTCGTGACGTACGAGGGATTTTGGCCAGTTTTTGAAAGAATGAGCACTTGAATATTTGGAACGCTTTAGAGTCAACGTACGAAGAATTGAGCTTAACTTTTGCATACGGTGTCCATTTTGGGCCCATAAGTACTTTTTGGAAATGTTGCGACCGTTTTGGATTGAACTCACCACTTCGTCGTGACGTACGAGGGATTTTGGCCATTTTTCAAAAGAATGAGCACTTGCATATTTGGAACGCTTGGAGAGTCGGTGTACGAAGAATTGAGCGTAACTTTTGCACACGGTGTCCATTTTGGGCCCATAAGTACTTTTTGGAAATGTAGCGACCGTTTTGGATTGAACTCACCACTTCGTCGAGACGCACGAGGGATTTTGGCCATTTTTCGAAAGAATGAGCATTGCATATTTAGAACGCCTGGAGAGTCGGCAAACGAAGAATTGAGCGTAACTTTTGCACACGGTGTCCGTTTTGGGCCCATAAGTACTTTTTGGAAATGAAGCGACCGTTTTGGATTGAACTCACCACTTCGTCGTGACGTACGAGGGATTTAGGCCATTTTTCAAAAGAATGAGCACTTGCATATTTGGAACGCTTGGAGATTCAGCGTACGAAGAATTGAGCGTATGTTTTGCACACGGTGACCGTTTTGGGCCCATAAGTACTTTTTTGAAATGAGGCGACCATTTTGGATTGAACTCACCACTTCGTCGTGACGTACGAGGGATTTTGGCCATTTTTCGAAAGAATGAGCACTTGCATATTTAGAACGCTTGGAGAGTCGACGGACGAAGAATTGAGCGTAACTTTTACACGCGATGTCCGTTTTGGGCCCATAAGTACTTTTTGGAAATGTAGCGACCGTTTTGGATTGAACTCACCATTTTGTCGTGACGTACGAGGGATTTTGGCCTTATTTTGAAAGAATGAACACTTGCATATTTGGAACGCTTGGAGAGTCGGCGTACTAAGAATTGAGCGTAACTTTCGCACACGGTGTCAGTTTTGGGCCCATAAGTACTTTTTGGAAATGAGGCGACCGTTTTGGATTGAACTCACCACTTCATCGTGACGTACAAGGGATTTTGGCCTTTTTTCGAAAGAATGAGCACTTGCATTTCTGAATGCTTGGAGAGTCGAAGACGAAGAATTGAGCGTAACATTCGCACACGGTGTCCGTTTTGGGCCCATAAGTACTTTTTGGAAATGTTATGACCGTTTTGGATTGAACTCACCACTTCATCGTGACGTACGAGGGATTTTGGTCATTTTTGGAATGAATGAGCACTTGCGTAT
>NW_019235209.1:0-2258 GCF_002742605.1 Olea europaea var. sylvestris
TTTTTTTTTTTTTTCCAAATGTAACTCTTAATTATGAATTGATATTTTGGAAACGCTTAATCCTTATAATTTTCACATTTATAAATGCTATCAGTTTATAAAAGGCGGGTTCACGAGGAATTGGCCCAATAGCAGAGCCCTCTAAGTTTGATTAAATATTGGGCTAATTGTGGAGATCAAGAGATAAAGGTTTAAGGTGATCATCATCTAAGGTTAATAGGCTACGAGTTACGAGCAAGTTCTCCTTGTCTTCTTTTGTATCAACTCAAGGTCAATAGGCTAATTGTTTTAGAAATTTTTTACCTCCTTTCATTAAAGCTTTGTTTATGGTCATTTTTTAATTAACCATGTTTGATTCAGTTAAAAAATGGATTAAAATTTCAATCAAATTCAACAATTAATTTTAGAATAATACTACTGGTGTTTTAACACTAATCTAAGTGGCTTATCACATGCTTACACTTAAACTGATACTATAACATCATTGGTATTAGATAACATCATTCTTGATTTTAACCACTAATTTATAGGACTCACAACTTTTTAATAGTACATTTCATCAATTTTTATCAAAATTTACTAATAATTTGATTTTTATCTAAATCAAATAAGGGCTTAATATTTTAGATTTATGACATTTTTAATTTTCTTTATAGAATATGATTATATTTCGTTATATAAATAAAAAGATTTGTGTCCTTTGAAAATGAGATTTGGTGCTTGTTTGATAAAACTCTATTAAAATTTTTTCTACTATTTCACTGATCATATTTCAATTTTAACCATACATTTAATAGACTGACAGCTTGTATCAACTTTTTAATTGCATATTTCATTAATTTTTATTAAAATCTACTAAATGAAAATTCAATGTTCTCAACTGTGTCTAAATTTTCGATATTCTATAGAATTGACAAGTTTTCTTATGCCTAATTTCCTGACATTCATGATTTAATCGATAAGAACAAAAAAGATTGTTCGTGATTTCTATGTTCTCACACTTCTTATGCATTATTATACATCAATAGGACAAACGGTGACTTAAGACGATCATCGGATTTTCTTTTCCTTTTTGCATAGGTTGACGTTGTTCTTGGCATTGTACTGGATGCCTGTTTGAGCTCATTTTTTGCTAGGAATGCAATAGTAGATTGATAAAAAAATATGTGGTTAAAAATAATTAGAATTTTTGAATTTACGTATAATATTATATTATTGAAAAATATATGATTGAAAATAGGAGAATGAATAATATTTTTTGAAAATAATAAAGATAAGGGCTTAGTTTATGGACTATGTACAGAAATTGGGCTTGTACTGGACGTCATCTAAATGCGCAACAGACGTCTGTCCACTCACAGAAGATTAGGCCCAACAATCAATGCTTTGTCAGCTTTGATAACTGATAAGTAACAGTGAAGAGAGGAAACCATACTTCCAACTTTCCATTATCATTTTTCTTATATTCAGAAATTAATTTTGTCAAAAATCCCGTTAATTGTAGTAATGTACATGGGACTTTTAATTTTAAAAATTCAAATTATACAAAGCCCCTGTTTGATGGCCATTATAAATAAAATTTTGGGGAAAATAATATCTTGAATAGTAACTTTTGGGAGAATGTGTAGTTGAAAAGTAGGAAAATATTTTAAATTTACGTGTAAAATATTTTATTGTATAAATATGCAGTTGAAAATAATTATGAGATATAAAGAGTTTTGAAATAGGTCAAATAGAGACAAAATATGATTCTTCCCATTTCAATATTATTCTCCTTCTTCACCATCATTGTGAAAGAGGAAAAATACCACAATTACATTCTTTATCGTTAATGTAAGAGAGGTAAAACACCACGATCTCAGAGGTCACAATTGTTGTATTTGATTTTTAAGTCACAATTATCAAGACACAATTCCACGTGTCTCTTGAATACAGTCACATAGATATAGAGATTACAATTTTACGTGCCACGTAGAGCACAATTAACTTTGATTATTATTGCGATTATAGATACCAATATTTCACATTTGAATATTCAGCAAACTCCTAGTGATGGTGTTGATATTTCTCGTCCCCAACCAGCCAATAGATGTTCTATGCAAATTCGATTATGAAAACTCACGAAATGTGATTATGTAGAAGATTGAATTAACTAAAGCAAAGTCAGAATTTTTGAGAATCGTCCCAAATTTATTACTCAATCAAAATAAAGAACACATGTTACAGACACATGAAAGAGCCCACGCATACACTTGACC
>NW_019235210.1:0-2258 GCF_002742605.1 Olea europaea var. sylvestris
AATCAAGTCATAAATGATTTATAATTCCGGTCTTACAATGATTATACAACGTTGTTAATGCCATTAGGCACACATTATGACAGGTTTAAACAGCAATTCTAGCATGTATATGTCAGGCTTATTTTCTTCTTGCTTTTGATATAACTTTTCTTACTCCAATATTATGTTAACATTTGAAGTAGAAACAATATGGAAGTGTAAGTTCTAATTAGCCGATTTATTTATTTATTTAAAACCAACGTCCGGAAACAAAGCAATTGACAAAGAACAAGTTACTTTTAATTGATTTTAGGTGATTAGTCAATTACTTTAAGGTTTGAATGCCACAATCAATAAATAAAGCAGCAAAGAACACCAAAATTGATCACGGAGAAATCTCTGGACACTTTGCCGGTCAATAATCCACTATCAACAATGAGATTTAGAGTATGGTCCAGATCCAACTAACTCTTAGTTCCCTCTGACCCTTTTACTATAATCACCTTGACCTTCTTAGACTGTGCTCCTCGTACCAACTCCTGATCCCTGGTATCTTTTATCTACTGTGAATCTCCAAGAACCCCATTCTTCCAATGGAACCTCATTCCGTAGCACTGGAACTCCTAGCTCTTTTTCCCAAAATTTCAGTAATTCTGAAGGCTAATTGACGAAGATAAGTTTAATGTTTGTGTGTTCTGATATATGGTTTTATAAGATGGTTTATAACTCGATCAACAAATTTAAGTTTGGATGAATTTATGAATAAAATAATATGGTGATTGAATCTTGAAATCAATAAAAATGATTTAGATCTTTAAAGGAATGATCTTTATGGAATAATTATGATTCAATACACTTTGGGACGTTCATAGGGAAGGATATATATAGGGGAAATTGTTTGGGATGAAAAGGAATTGAAAAATCAGTGTTTGAAGGAAAACAGAAATCTGGACATAAAGCCGTCGCTTGAGCTCTAGGGTAGCGATAGTTGAACAGTATTCAGTATTTTCATCATAACTTTTTGTTCTGATATCCGATTAAGGTGATTCAAAATGAGTAAAAAAAAAAAAAAAAACTAATTCAAGAGGCTACAATTCCTCTAAATATAGCATTCTTCAAATTTGAATGTTTTTATATGAAAAATGCGTTGCAAGTTATGACTAAGAGTGTGGAGCATAAATTGTGCAGCTCTTTGACACCCTTGAGACTTCTAATTGCAATCTATTGACTATATATAATCTTTTTGGATATCTTTAACATCTTGAACTCCTTCAAAACCTATACTATTAATCCTTAACTAGTTTAACTTTGATTATAACTCTGTAAACTGTAAATACATTTTAACTAGGACCTGATTTTGACTTCTCTTGCCGATTACAATTTGGACTCAACAGAAAGGGTCTTTCGTCTTCCTTACAATGCAAATTATTCTTTCTCCAATATTAGTCTTTAAAAATTGTGATGTCTGTCGTCCATCTTTTTAGGACATCTTCTATATGCTGAGAACACTGAGATTTTGTCATGCATGATTTTTAAATTAGATTTATTATTTGGCATATTAAAACATTTTTAAGAGACTCTCTATTTATAAAAAAAAAAAAAACATTGTTAAATTTAGAGAATAAAAATTTTAATATTCTTTAACATTATTTTTTTATGTTGGCTTTCATTTTGGCTTTTCAAGAAATATTTGTTGATTTCTCGTCATCTGTTGAATGATTAGCATCCTGCAGAACACTATTTTTGAGAGCATTTTAACATAATAAAGAGCATTTTTAAATTTAAAGAGTAAATCTTTTTGTGCGCTTGATCAATAATCTCTGTTTTGGCTCTTCATTTTACTTTTTTAGGAACCATTTATTGATTTTTGCTCAACTTTATGTAATAAATTTTTTATATAAAAATATAATTCAAATATGATTTAAATAAATTAAGAAATAGACTGTTGAAAAATCTATAACTTATTAATTATAATCATTATAAAGTAAGAGTTGAGAATGAGTTTGAATTTGAATTTTTCAAATTTAAAGAATCAAATCTACTATATATTTAAAAGAGTAATGATATTCATCATCACTTATGACCCTTAAGAAGGGACATGCATTTGAATGTCTTTACTTGATTTTCAATCTTAAATGCATATTACACGTAAGGTTTCAGATGAGAAATTAATTGACGCCACATCATAGATGATCGATAAGCACTGTTTATGAATAACAATACTCATTTTAAAAAATCATAACACAATCCTTTAGATCTTCATTTTACTTGGTGTTCTA
>NW_019235211.1:0-2258 GCF_002742605.1 Olea europaea var. sylvestris
GTAGATCTATTTACTAAAGGTCTACCACCAAATGTCTTTCATGAGCATACTGCTCACATGGGTGTTCTGCATTTTGATTATATGCTAGTTTAGTGGTAGCTTATAATTTTGGATGTTGTCTTGTTGACACAAAATCTTGGTTGTTCACAATCAAATTTACTTCAGCAATAAAGTATTCACTTCAGTTTTCACTCTGATTAAAGTTTATGGCTGATCTCATTAAAGAATAAAGTAGGACCAATTGGAAATAGGCATGTTTGGATCACATTGTATGTAATTTCCATGCTACACATCCATACTTGATCTATACCATTTAATTGTGTTGATACACGTGATTATTGATGGGTTTAGTTATGATATTTTTAACGAAGACCGCTTTGATCTTATATTAGCATAATTAATGAACGAGGTTGTTTGAAGATGCCTTTTGATTAAGATAGCAAAAGTATTGAGCTCATAAGGTTATACACATTTATAAGATAACATATGTGGCTCAAATGGGAGATTGTTGGGAAATTATTTAATTTGTCATGTTGGACTACATATATAATTAATTGTGTATAAAGGCTATTTCATAGTTAAGTCCAAAATTAAAGTGATTTAATAAAGAATTAAGTAATTGGGCTTAATGTATCTAAATAAAGTGTGTACCGAATTATATGTGTAGAAATCAATTTCCTTTAGAATTGTATTTCATGATGGACGAAATACATATGGAAACTATATATATAGTTATGATTCCCAATTCGTATGCAATTTTCTCATTCTTTGTTTCATCACATCAACACAAGAATTATGGAAAAAAGTATGTGTGTGTGTGTGTGTGTGTGTGTGTGTAAGGTTGATGGGGATTGAGGTTCCCCAACCATAAACGTATAATAAAAATCAAGAATACAAGGCATGAGAGAGACATAAACCTGACCTCCAAAAAAAGTAAAAATGCTACAAGTAAATAAAAATGAAGTTAATGCAATAAATAGGGGAATACTATTTCCCCGCGCAATGGAATTAATGCAAAAAATGGAATCTAAGTTACAAACCTCTAAAGTTAGGTAGTCTATGTCTGCTGATCTGCACTAGTGTTGAATTTGTCATGGTAGGTTGGATGGTCCATACTCCTGATAGCGTCGGTGATCCCAGCCCTCTGAAGCAATCGAGTCGGCAACCTAGTTCTCTTCTCTGTAGATGTGGAAAACCATATCTCTGTCGAATGAGATGAGGTCTCTGATCTGTCTAAAAGTGCTCTGAATCTTCCACGGTCCTCCGTGCTTTGGTAATGCAGTGAATAGATAGGGTCAAATCTGCTTCAACCCAAATAGTTGATAACCCAATTCCTTTGGCCAATAAAATCTCATCCAGTACAACTGTGAGATCGGCTTCCAAAATCAAACATGGGCCATATGAAGTTGAGAATGCAGTGTTCTGTGTGATCCTTAATGATGCCACCACCAATTGTAAATCCACATTTGACGCATTCATTAGTATTGATCTTGTAAGATCCTACTGACAAGGTGGGCCAGACAACAATAATAGGTGGCTCTGGAGGAGGGAGAGTTATATAAATACCAAAGAGTGGTGCGAGTTTCAAATCCCCCGCCAATGTACAGCTCTGAAAATTCCCTCCATATAAAGAAAAGAGACCATGCGATATATGTAAGGATTTTTAATTAAAGATGGGCTTGTCTGTGTAAATAATTATGTGTTAAATTATAGGCTATCGAATTGAGTTGAGCCCCATTAAAATGATATAATAAGGTTTCAGTTTTGGGTTTTAATGTATTCAATTAAAGTATGGGTTTACATATGTGTAGAGACCGGACCCAAATCCTAATCCTATGATCGGCCGAATTAGGTCAAAGGGCATCCCTATATAAATAGGTTATGGTCCCCAGATCACACACAACGAAACGAATTATTCATTCTCTACTGCATCCCATCACAGAGAGGAAAAGGAGACTGCGTGTAGATTTGGAAGATCATACCGCGAAATTCATATTGCATTAACCATGTCTGATTCAAGTATGCTTCCGCTTTAATTGTTATATTTTTTGATGATTTAACATGAAAGATTCAGTAATTTAAAGCATTAAATTATCCAACAAGTGGTATCAGAGCCTTTTCATGTTGAATCATTGAGAACCGAATAATATAATTTGGTTCTTGCAATATATTTTAAAATTTTCAGATTTAACAATTTTTGGTTATATATTTTGTTAAATTTGAAAAAATTTTGCGGTATAATTCTTGTTATTTTCAAA
>NW_019235212.1:0-2258 GCF_002742605.1 Olea europaea var. sylvestris
TTCGGCAAATTGCTAGTCCAATTCGATTGGAATCGAGCTAATGAAAAGTGGTTTTTGATTTCATGATAACTTCGGGTTTGTTCATTTTTGAAGAAATGCTAGTCTAATTCGATTGGAATCGAGACAATGAAAAGTGGTTTTTGATTTCATTAAAACTTCGGGTTTGATCATTTTCGGTGAATTGCTAGTCTAATTCGATTGGAATCGGGCCAGTGAAAAGTGGTTTTTGATTTCATGATAGCTTCAGGTTTGATCATTTTCGATGAATTGCCAGCTAATTCGACTGGAATCGAGCCAATGAAAAGTGATTTTTAATTTCATGATAACATCGGGTTTTTTAATTTTCGGCTAATTGCTAGTCTTATTCGATTAGAATCGAGCCAATGAAATGTGGCTTTTGATTTCATGATAACTTCGGGTTTGATCGTTTTCGAAAAATTACTTGTCAAATTCGGTTGGAATTGAGCCAATGAAAAGTGGTTTTCGATTTCATGATAACTTCAAGTTTGATCATTTTCGGCGAATTGCCAGTCCAATTCGATTAGAATCGAGCCAATGAAAAGGTGTTTTTGATTTCATGAGAACTTCGGGTTTGTTCATTTTTGGAGAAATGCTAGTCTAATTCGATTGGAATCTAGCCAATGAAAAGTGGCTTTTAATTCAGTGATAACTTCGGGTCTGTTCCTTTTGGCGAATTGCTAGTTTAATTCGATTGGAATCGAGCCAATGAAAAGTGGTTTTTGATTTCATGAAAACTTCGAGTTTGATCATTTTTGGTGAGTTACTAGTCTAATTCGATTGGAATCAGGTCAGTGAAATGTGGTTTTTGATTTCATGATTACTTCAGGTTTGATCATTTTCGGCGAATTGCCAGCTAATTCGATTGGAATCGAGCCAATGAAAAGTGGTTTTTGATTTCTTGATAACTTCAGGTTTGTTCATTTTTGGAGAAATGCTAGTCTAATTCGATTGGAATTGATCCATTGAAAAGCGCTTTTTGATTTAGTGATAACTTCTTGTTTGTTCTTTCTGGTGAATTGCTAGTCTAATTCGATTGGAATCGAGCTAATGAAAAGTGGTTCTTGCTTTCATGAAAACTTCGGGTTTGATCGTTTTCGGTGAATTGCTAGTCTAATTCGATTGGAATTGAGCTATGGAATAGTGGTTTTTGATTTCATGATAACTTCGGGTTTGTTCATTTTTGGAGAAATGCTAGCCTAATTCGATTGGAATCGAACCAATGAAAAGTGGTTTTTGATTTCATGATAACTTCGGTTTGCTCATTTTTTGTGAAATGCTTGTCTAATTCGATTGGAATCAAGCCAATAAAAAATGATTTTTGATTTCAAGACAACTTCGGGTTTGATCATTTTCGATTTGAATCGAGGCAATAAAAAGTGGTTTTTGATTTCATGATAACTTCGGGTTTGTTTGTTTTTGGAGAAATGCTAGTCTTATTCAATTGGAATCGAAAAAATGAAAAGTGGTTTTTGATTTCATGATAACTTCGGGTTTGCTCTTTTTTGCGAAATGCTTGTCTAATTCGATTGGAATCGAGCCAATGAAAAGTAGTTTTTGATTTCATGATGACTTCGGGTTTCTTCATTTTTTGGCGAATCGCTAGTCTAATTCTATTGGAATCGAGCCAATGAAAAGAGGTTTTTGATTTCATGATAACTTCGAGTCTGATCATTTTCAGTGAATTGCTAGTCCAATTCGATTGGAATCGAGTCAATGAAAAGTTGTTTTTGATTTCATGATAACTTCGGGTTTGTTCGTTTACGGCGAATTGCTTGTCTTTTTCGATTAGAATCGAGCCAATGAAATGTGGCTTTCAATTTCATGATAACTTCGGGCTTGATCGTTTTCGAAAAATTACTTGTCAAATTCGGTTGGAATTGAGCCAATGAAAAGTTGTTTTCGATTTCATGATAACTTTGGGTTTTATAGTTTTCGACTTATTGCTTATCCAATTCGATTGGAATCGAGCCAATGAAAAGTGATTTTTGATTTCATGATAACTTTGAGTTTGTTTGTTTTTGGCAAAATACAAGTTTAATTCCATTGGAATGAGCCAATGAAAAGTGGTTTTTGATAACATTATAACTTCGGGTTTGATCATTATCGAAAATTTGCTAGTCTAATTCGGTTGGAATCGAGCAAATGAAAAGTGGCTTTCGATTTCATGATAACTTCGGGTTTGATCATTTTCAGCAAATTGCTAGTCCAATTCGATTGGAATCGAGCCAATGAAAAGT
>NW_019235213.1:0-2258 GCF_002742605.1 Olea europaea var. sylvestris
TTTTGGAACAAAATGAAAATTTGGACCGTTATCCCACAAGTTCAACCGCCTTTGTTGACCTGCTACTTCATGTGTGGGACTCAGCCTCCTCTCCAAAGGTCAATTTTCTCATTATGACGATATGGCTCAAACAAGGGATAAATATATCTACTATAAATTAAATACCAACTAAATCAAAGTGAAATCACAATAAGTTAAAACATAGTTTTTTTCATTTTTGTTCACCTTTTTTAGGTTAATGACGATATAATAACGTTACAATACAAGTCTGCTGAACTAGATATAAGGCCCAAAAAAATAATGATGTTCAACAAGACCTCGTGATCATCGTATCTGGAAAAAAAATATATTCATTAGACAAAAAGAATAACCAACCACAATAATAAAACAATTGTTTATAATATCTAAACATAATAATTATACAAGTTTACGTTTGTATGATGTTACGAAACGCATTTAATTTCAGATTCTTACCTTAATTTGCTCCAAAAAATTATTGATTTGAAACTTTATTTGGAGCAAATATTACTGAAAGTCTAGGATCTTTTTGTCTTCGATTTGGTATAATGGACTTCAATTCAACTTTGAAGAGGCGTGAAAAATCTGAAAAAGAAGTGTGTAGTGCCAATGGCTCAAGACTATGTTGAGTGTCGGCTGAAGTTCATTTAAATTCTGAAAAGAAAGGCTTTTGATAAATTATGTTAATCTTAAAATTATTATATATAAATTAGGATGGGATGTTAATAATATATTAGTATTAGAAAATTAGAAATTGACAAAAATACCCACAAATGACAAAGTTATTGAATTTTACATATTTGGATGAATTTTAAAAAAAATCATTTTTTCATTTTTTTCATTTTTTTTATTTTTATATATTTTTTCGCCAGTCCGATTTGATTTTAAACCGTAATTAAATTTCTCAAACCTAAATTAAACCATTTTGATCAGTTTCATTGACCGGGTCCACATGACACCAAATCGACGGTTTCTAAAATACGATTTCGGTTCGATTTAACGGTTTTTGCTTACAGCCATAGCTATATGCGATTGTTGTTTATTGACACTCAAATCCTAACAAAGAACTTCAATTCTTCCTTAGCTGGTTATATATCTCCCAGACAATTGAATTCTTCAATCTTCAAATCCCAAATTGTAGTACAAATCTTGAGAAATTTATATGTTTTGATTTGTAATCTAGTCTCGAGAATGTAATCTAGTTTCTCTTATATTTGAAAGCAAGATACACATTCACAAAACATTAATTCAGGTCTAAAATTAGGAGTGGGCATTTTTTCTCGGAACCGGTAGAATCGGACCGGAACCGTTTAGAACCGGCCGATTCGGTTCTGGTTCTTCTAAAAAATAATTTGGTTTCGGGACAAATTATTAAGAACCGATCGGTTCCGGTTCGGTTCTTGGTTCTAGTATGAGAACCACGGGAATCCGAACGGTTCTCATAGAATTTTTTTTAGTGGGCATTTTTTTTTCTTTTTTGGTAAAATATAAGACTTACTCTCCAATTGTCCCGAAACCAAATTGGTAATATATATGACTTACTCTTAAAGTGAAAAGAAACTTCCATCAAAGTAAAACAAAATTTAAAAAAAAAAAATTGTAGTATAACAACATAAGGAAAAGGCAGTGACATATGGAAATGAAACGAATGTTTATGTATATAGTTCATATATCACTTTTTAATTAAATAATTGAAAAAAATACTGAATTGTGATTATCTGAAGGCTCAAGAAAATGTTAAAAAGGGGATCCTTCAGTTGGCATTTTTTTCAGTAAAATTTATAACTTACTCTCCAAACACTTTTATTTTGTTTTCATTTTGATAAAAGTTTGTTTAATCATTGAAGTACTAGACGGTTTATATAAGTTAATATTTGTTTGATAAAAGTAACTTATATTATTTGCATATTGTTTTAAAATTTGTATACTTAGTTTTCTATTAATCTTTGTATAATATGTTTGATTCTTCTATATTTTTTTAAAAGTATCACATTGGAAGTTTCTTTAGATTTTTTATCAGTAAACATTTTATTTTGACATCTTTATGTAAAGAACCGGACCGGACCGAACCAGAACCGATTGGTTCAGTTTCGGTTCGGTTCCATAGCTAACAATGAAACCAATGGTTCTATTTCTAAAATTCTCATTGGTATTCGGTTCGGTTCGGTTCGGTTCCTTTTAGAACCGAACCAAACCGGACCGCGCCCACTCCTATCTAAAATAGAGACCCAAGAGGATAC
>NW_019235214.1:0-2257 GCF_002742605.1 Olea europaea var. sylvestris
GATTGTCGACCTTCGAAGAAATGAGCGTAACTTTTGAAGACGGTGTCCGTTTCGGGCCCATAAGCACTTTTCGGACATGTAGCCACCCTTTTGGATTGAACTGACAACTTCGTCGTGACGTATGAGGGATATGACCATTTTTTGAGGAACGTGCACCTGCATATTCGGACTGACGACGTTCGAAGAATTGAGCATAACTTTTGCAGACAGTGTCCGTTTTTGGGACCATAAGTACTTTTCGGAAATGTAGCGACTATTTTGGGTTAAGCTCACGATTTCGTAATGACGTATTAGGGTTCTCATCCCTTTTTTGAAGAACGACCACTCGCATATTGGGAACGCTTGGATTGTCGACCTTCGAAGAAATGAGCGTAACTTTTGCAGACAGGGTCTGTTTTGGGCCCATAAGTACTTTTCGGACATGTAGCGACCCTTTTCGATTGAACTCACAACTTCGTCATGAAGTATGAGGGATTTGACCATTTTTTGAGGAACGCGCACCTACATATTCGGACAGACAACGTTCGAAGAATTGAGCATAACTTTTGTAGACAGTGTCCATTTTTGGGACCATAAGTACTTTTCGGAAATGTAGCGACCGTTTTGGGTTTAGCTCACAATTTCGTAATGACGTATTAGGGTTCTCATCCCTTTTTTGAAGAACGACCACTCGCATATTGGGAACGCTTGGATTGTCGACCTTCGAAGAAATGTGCGTAACTTTTGAAGACGGTGTCCGTTTCGGGCCCATAAGTACTTTTCGGACATGTAGCGACCCTTTTGGATTGAACTCGCAACTTCGTCGTGACGTATGAGGGATATGACCATTTTTTGAGGAACGTGCACCTGCATATTCGGACTGACGACGTTCGATGAATTGAGCATAACTTTTGCAGACAGTGTCCGTTTTTGGGGCCATAAGTACTTTTCGAAAATATAGCGACCGTTTTGGGTTTAGCTCACGCTTTCGTAATGACGTATTAGGGCTCTCATCCCTTTTTTGAAGAACGACCATTCGCATATTGGGAATGCTTGGATTGTCGACCTTCGAAGAAATGTGCGTAACTTTTGAAGACGGTGTCCGTTTCGGGCCCATAAGTACTTTTCGGACATGTAGCGACCCTTTTGGATTGAACTCGCAACTTCGTCGTGACGTATGAGGGATATCGACCATTTTTCGAAAGAATGAGCACTTGCATATTTGGAACGCTTGGATTGTCGGCGTACCAAGAATTGAGCGTAACTTTTGCACACGGTAGCCGTTTTCGGCCCATAAGAACTTTTTTGAAATGTAGCGACCGTTTTGGGTTTAGCTCACGCTTTCGTAATGACGTATTAGGGTTTTCTTACTTTTTTTGAAGAACGACCACTGGCATATTTTGTACGCTTGGAGTGTCGACCTTCGAAGAATTTAGCGTAACTTTTGCAAACGGTGTCCGTTTTGGGCCCATAAGGACTTTTCGAAAATGTAGCGACCCTTTTGGATTGAACTCACAACTTAGTCGTTACATATGAGGGATTTTGACCATTTTTTGAAGAACGTGCACCTGCATATTCGGACTGACGACGTTCGAAGAATTGAGAATAACTTTTGCAGACAGTGTCCCTTTTTGGGACCATAAGTACATTTCAAAAATGTAGCGACCGTTTTGGGTTTAGCTCACGATTTCGTAATGACGTAGTAGGGTTCTCATCCCTTTTTTGGAGAACGACCACTCGCATATTGGGAACGCTTGGATTGTCGACCTTCGAAGAAATGAGCGTAACTTTTGAAGACGGTGTCCGTTTCGGGCCCATAAGTACTTTTCGGAAATGTAGCGACCCTTTTGGATTGAACTCACCACTTCGTCATGACGTATGAGGGATTTTGACCATTTTTTGAGGAATGTGCACCTGCATATTCGAACTGACGACGTTCGAAGAATTGAGCATAACTTTTGCAGACATTGTCCATTTTTGGTACCGTAAGTACTTTTCGAAAATGTAACGACCGTTTTAGGTTTAGCTCACAATTTCATAATGACGTATTAGGGTTCTCATCCTTTTTTTGAAGAACGACCACCCGCATATTGGGAACGCTTCGATTCTCGACCTTCGAAGAAATGAGCGTAACTTTTGCAGACGGGGTCCGTTTTGGCCCATAAGTACTTTTTGGACATGTAGCGACCCTTTTAGATTGAACTCACAACTTCATCGTGACGTATGAGGGATTTGACCATTTTTTGAGGAACGTGCACCTGCATATTTGGACTGACGA
>NW_019235215.1:0-1125 GCF_002742605.1 Olea europaea var. sylvestris
AAAATTTGACTGGTTGGTCGGAAACAAAAATAGTGCCGGGGGCAATTTCGTCATTTTTCTCGACTGTGTCGGAATGGCTCAAAGTTGACCGGTTGATCGGGAACAAAAACCGCGCCGGGTGTAATTTTTTCATTTTTCGCGACTGTGTCGAAAATTTCTAAAATTTGACTGGTTGATCCGAAACAAAAACCGCGCCGGGGGCAATTTCGTCATTTTTCTTGACTGCGTCGGAATTGGCTGAAATTTGGCAGTTTGATCAGAAATAAAAATCACCCCAGGGGCAATTTCGACATTTTTCTCGACTGCGTCGGAGTGGGCTCAAATTTGACTGGTTGATCGGGAACAAAAACCCCGCCGGGTGTAATTTCGTTATTTTTCTCGACCGTGTCGTAATTGGCTAAAATTTGACAGGTTGATCGGAAACAAAAATAGCGCCGGGGGCAATTTCGTCATTTTTCTGAACTGTGTTGGAAAGGGCTCAAATTTGACAGGTTGATCGGGAACAAAAATCGCGCCGGGTGTAATTTCGTCATTTTTCTCGACAATGTCGAAATGGCCTCAAATTTGACAGGTTGATCGGAAACAAAAATCGCGCCGGGGACAATTTCGTCATTTTTCGCGACTGTGTCGGAATTGGCTGAAATTTGGCAGTTTGATCAGAAATAAAAATCGCGCCGGCGGCAATTTCGTCATTTTTCGCGATTGTGCCGGAATGGGCTCAAATTTGACAGGTTGATCGGGACCAAAAATCGCGCCGGGTGTAATTTCGTCATTTTTCGCGACTGTGTCGGAATTGGTTAAAATTCAACTGGTTGATCGGAAACAAAAACCGCGCCGGGGGCAATTTCGTCATTTTTCTCGACTATGTCCGAATTGGCTTAAATTTGGCAGTTTGTTCGGAAATAAAAATCGCGCCGGCGAAATTTCGTCATTTTTCTCGACTGTGTCGGAATGGGTTCAAATTTGACAGGTTGATCGGGTACAAAAACCGCGCCGGGTGTAATTTCGTCATTTTTCGCGACTTTGTCGGAATTGGCTGAAATTTGACTGGTTGATCGGAAACAAAAACAACGCCGGGGGCAATTTCGTTATTTTTGTCGACTGTGTCGGAATTGGCTGAAATTT
>NW_019235215.1:1332-2257 GCF_002742605.1 Olea europaea var. sylvestris
CGGAAACAAAAATCGCGGAGTTGGCAATTTCGTCATTTTTCGCGACTGTGTCGGAATGGGCTCAAATTTGACAGGTTTATCGAGAACAAAAATCACTTCGGGTGTAATTTCGTCATTTTTTGCGACCGTGTCGGAATTGGTTAAAATTTGATTGGTTGATCGGAAACAAAAATCGCGTGCGGGGCAATTACGTCATTTTTCTTGACCGTGTCGGAATTGGCTGAAATTTGGCAGTTTGATCGGAAATAAAAATGGCGTCGGCAGCAATTTCGTCATTTTTCTCAACTGTGTCGGAATGGGCTCAAATTTGACAGGTTTATCGGGAACAAAAATCGCGCCGGGTGTAATTTCGTCATTTTTCTCGACTGTGTCAGAATTGGCTAAAATTTAACTTGTTGACTGGAAACAAAAACCGCGCCGGGGGCAATTTCGTCATTTTTCTCGACTGTGTCGGAATTGGCTGAAATTTGGGAGTTTGATCGAAATAAAAATCGCGTCGGCGGCTATTTCGTCATTTTTCTCGACTGTGTCGGAATGGGCTAAAATTTGATAGGTTGATCGGGAACAAAAATCGCGCTGGGTGGAATATCGTAAATTTTTGCGACTGTGTCGGAATTGGCTAAAATTTGACAGATTGATCGGAAACAAAAATCTCGCAGGGGGCAATTTCGTCATTTTTCTCGACTGTGTCGGAATGGGCTCAAATTTGACAGGTTGATAGGAAATAAAAATCGCGCCGAAGGCAATTTCGTCATTTTTCACGACGATGTCGGAATGGGCTGAAATTCGACCAAGTTGATCGGAAACAAAAATAGCGCCGGGTGCAATTTCGTCATTTTTCGCGATTGTGCCGGAATGGGCTCAAATTTGACAGGTTGATCGGGAACAAAAAGCGCGCCGGGTGTAATTTCGTCATTTTTCGCGA